>NW_020837946.1:49448094-49586876 GCF_003676395.1 Aethalodelphis obliquidens
TCCCCTGCATCGGCAGGCGGACTCTCAACTACTGTGCCACCAGGGAAGCCCTATTGATCAAAAGGAAGCCCTTTTGATCTCTCCTTCAAGTCTAAAGGAAAGTCTTGCCAGGTAGCCAGCTTGGTTGTAGGGTTTTTTCTTTTCACTTTGATTATCATGCCACTCCCTTCTGGCCACCAAAGTTCTGCTGAAAAGTCAGCACAATGTCTTATGGGAGTTCCCTTGTATGTAACTAGTTGCTTCTCTCTTGCTGCTTTTGAGATTCTCTTTAATTCTTGCCAATTTAGTTATAATGTGTCTCAGTGTGGACCTCTTTGGGCTGTTCTTGTTTAGGACTCTGCTTCTTGTACCTGGACTATGTTTCCTTCTTCAGGTTTGGAAAGTTTTCAGCCATAATTTCATCAAATACATTTTATAACCCTTTATCTCTTTTCCTTTGGGAACCCCTATAATGCAAATATTTGTATGCTTGATGTTGTCCCAGAGGTCTCTTAATCTTATTTCTTCTTTCTGTTCAGCTTGGGTGATTTCTACTACTGTCTTCCTATCCATTGATCTGTTCCTCTATACCATCTAATCTACTATTGATTCCTTCTAGTAGATTTTTTATTTCAGTTATTATCATCTTCAGTTGTTTTTTCTTTATATTTTCTACCTCTTTGTTAAAGTTCCCATTCTGTTCATCCATTCTTCTCCAGAGTTCATTGAACATCTTTATGATCATTACCTTGAACTCTTCATTGGGTAGATTGCTTATCTCCACTTTCCTAAGTTCTTCTGGGGTTTTGTCTTGTTCCTTCATTTGCAAGATATTCTTCTGTTACCTCATTTGCCAAATTATCTGTGTTTATTTCTATGTAGTTCGGTAGTTCAGTTATATTTCCCAATCTTGGAGTAGTGACCTTATGTGGGATACATCCTATGGGGCCCAGCAGCACACACTCCTCTGGTCATCAGTGTTATGTGCTCTGCATCACCCCTCCATGTGGGTTGCGTGGGTCTTTCTGTTGCGGCGGATCTGACTACCGTGGATGTGATGGTAGGCAGGGCTGGGCCCCGACCATGTGGCGCCTACCAGAATGTTGGCAGCCACTGTACACAGCCCAGGGGGACCTGGGGCTGGTGCTTGCCTGCAGGTGGGCAGGGATGGGATGTGGGGCAGCTGGATACAGGGCAAAACTGGTGAACTGAGGATGTGATGGAGACTATTATTCATGTATTCTTTCAGTCTTTAAGGTGGTGTCACTAATCTCTACCATTTCCCCTACCCCTGCCCCAGAATGAGATATTCTTATTTACTACCTTGGCTGGGTGGGGCAGTTTTGGAGGCTTCTACTTGGCCATCTCTACTGCAATAGATTTTACTCCACAGGTTGTACATCTCTCTCTCCCCTAGGAACACCTGAGATTTATATTTTTCTACTCATTATAATAATTACTCCCACCAAGCTTTAGATGGTTAAGTGCTTCGATCATGCCTCTATTATTTTAGGATCCAACCCTCCCTACTGTCATCAGGGAGCCCCGTTCTGTAACACCATTTCCTACTATCAACCCTGGCCTAGAGAGGAGAGCCACCATTGAGCAGCTCATCTCAAGTCAGTAGTTGCCTGAGTACAGGGATGGAGGGAACAAGGAATTGCAAAAGGGCAGAAAACCTTGTAGGGGTAATGGAAGTGTACAGTATCTTGGTTGTCCTGGTAGTGGTGGTGGCACAGGTGAATGCATGTGTCAAAAGTCAATGAACTGTATTCTTTAAATATATGTGATTCATTATATACAAGTTATACTCCAATGAAGTTGTTTAAATATGAAGTCTAATGGTGAATTTACATTTAAAATAAAGATTAATACAGAAAAATGAAAGCTGAACAAGAAATTATGAGGTGGTTTCCATTTAAAGATCAGCTTGTCTTCTATAATATGGTGAAAATTTGGGGGATTTTTTAAACATATTTGATATTCTTTGTCAACTGTCACAAATACAGATTAAGTAAAAATGATTAAACTTAGTTAACAGAGTATAATATTTCATGTTAGTTGTATTTAAGTTCTATGTGATATTCTAAAAATGATACGCATGAAGGGAACGAATTATAATTTCCTCAAAATCTGAACTTATCAAAATTCAGTATCACGCCTTGAGTTTGTGTCCTTAATGTTGGGGTCATATAAGATAGTGTTTACATAAAATTAAATTGATTATATTGCAGTAAAGTAACTTTTTATATAATTTTAGTGGTTTAACAGTTATGGAAAAAGGCTAAAAATCAGTTTGCTTGAATTTGTAAATCACTTGCCTGATGTCATAATCAATTTTGCAAGATCTTTTAAATAGGGTTACTATTTCTTGATCTTTCAATGTTTATATGTTGACACACGGACTACTAATAAGAAAAAACCTGATTTCATGATGACAACCTAAAATCATTGCAGAGATGTTTAAAAGTCTTTCCCCCAAATTTATTGTCTTTCAAGTCCATTATTTCTGCCTAACCCATACCCCAAATTGTAATATTGGGTACTTATTTATTTGCTTATCAAACTGAATTTCCTTCTTTGGTACATAAGCCATTTTATCCCCAGGTTATTGTTTTTCCCCCATGGAAGTCAACATTATTATTTTAAAATTTATACTGAAAAGATAAATGGCATAAACCACCAAGACAATTTTTCCACTACATAAAAACTTAAAACTTCTATTTATAATAAGACCCTGTAAAAAGTGAGAAGAGTAGTTATGATCTAAACTCTAACAAGGAGGTATTTGCAATGCATATACCCAACAAGGGATTAATAGCCAGCGTACATAAAAACTTCCTACAAACCAACTTAGGAGACAATCAACCAAATAAAAATGTGAGCAAAATAGAGTAAAGCATAGAGGAAAACCAAATACGAAAATACTCAACTTTTCTAGTAGCAAGGAAAATCCAAATTAAAGACATGAGATTCCATTACACACCCGTGAATTTGGCAAAATATTTGAAGTCTGTTAATACTCAGTAAAGGATAGAAACTCCCATATACTGCCTGTGGGATTGTAAATTCATATTACCACTTTAAAAAGCAATTGGCAACATACAGTAAGGGTGAAATATGTGTAACCTGTAACACAATTCCACTCCTAGGCATATTCTCTATAGGAACGTCCATACACACACAAAATGAGACATATGACAAGAATGTTCACAGAGCATTTTTTGAAACAGTAAATAATCAACAAAAAATGAAGTTAAAGGACACTCGATGGGTTTTAAAGCACTGAAAATGAACTCATTATCATCAGAGATAAATCTCACAAAGTTGAGTCAAAAGCATGTTGCAGAAGTATAGGTACCATATACCATTTTGAAAAGAATTTGACACAGTTGATCACTCCCTTCCTGTTTCTTTGTAAATTTGGTTTTCTGAACAGACTCCTAGATTTCCTCCTAAATTGCTGACAAATTCTCAGTCTTTTTTCTGTTTTCTTATTTTAAGATCTGTTCATTTTGGAAGGTCATCATAATCTCTGTCCTTAGACATTTTCTCTTACGAATTTCCACTCTCTTGATTTTTTTCATGGCTTTAATGTTATCTATACACTGATGACTCCTAGATATATATAGAGAGATATCTTTATTTTATATATAGAGATAGATAGGAAGGTAGAGATAGATCAATCGATTGATCAATAGATATATAATCTCTGCATCCTAGGCCTCTTCTCTGAATTCCACATTCATGTATCCAACTAATGACATATCTTATTTATATTTATATGGTGTTCTCTCCCCCCATCATCATTCACTAATTTTTGCAAAATCAGTGTAATTCCAACAGAGTAATTATTCCCTCCTGCATATACTGCCACAATTTTGGTCACTGGGAGCTCCTCTGAACCGGCTCCTGTGATCTTTGACATGACTCCATTAATCTTTGAAGCTCCTTGATTTCTGATACAATGGGATATCCCAACATCACCTTGTACTTTTCTTAACCCACACCTCAAGCCCACCATTTCCCTAAGGAGGAAAATGGTATTAGAGGACACAACCATGGCTCCATAGATGATTGTTGCTACTAGGGTGATGCTGCTTCTAAGCAATTTCAGTGGACAGTATTATATACAATATTTTACTCCTTTTAGTTTTTCTTGTATACATATATATATGTATCCTAACTTTCACTAAAATACCACATCATTTTGTTTCTTTAACATATTTATTGCTTTATCCTATAGCATATAAAGAAAAGAATATCAATTTAACAATAGCAGATTACTTTTTAAAAGTTAAACTGCTGCCCAGCATGGTTTTTGTAGACATAGACAAACCTATTCTAAAACTTTACAAAAGGCACAGGCCACAGACTAGCTAAAAGAATTTTGAAAAAGAATAAAATGGGAAGAATCACTCTACCCAAACGCAAGGCTCACTACATGGCTACAGTAATCAAGACAGCATGATATTGGCAGAGGAATGGACACACAGATCAATGAAACAGAACAGAGATCCCAGAAATAGACCCACATAAATATACCCAACTGATTTTTTACAAAAGGTACAGAAGTAATTTAATGGAGGAACGACAACCTTTTCAGTAATGGTGCAGGAGCAGCTGGACATCTACAGGTTAAAAAATACAAAGAGACTCCACCTAAACCTCATACCTTATATAAAACTCAAAATGGACCACAGACTTAAATGTAAACAACTGTAAAACCTTGTAGGAAGAAAACAGGAGAAAATCTTCAGTCCCTAGGGCTAGGTGAAGAAGTCTTAGACTTAACACTAAAAATATGATCCATAAAAGAAAAAACTGATAAACTGGATCACATCAAAATTTAAGATTTTGCTTTCTAAAAGATCCTTAAAGAGTATGAAAAGATAAGCTACAAACAGAAGATATTTGTAAACCACATACCCAACAAAGAACTTGTATGTAGAATATATAAAGAACTCTCAAACTTCAACAGGAAAAAAATCCAATTAGAAAATAAGCAAAAGACATCAAGAGACATTTTACCGAAAAGGTAATACAGATGGCAAATAAGCAATGAGAAATCACTAGCCATTAGAGAAATGCAAATGCAAATTAAAACCATATCACTACACGCTTATCAGAATAGCTAAAATAAAAAGATAAATCAGTGATTAATACCAAATGCTAGAAAAAATTTAGAGAAACTGGCTTACACTTTTACTAGGAATGTAAAATGGTATAGCTATTCTAGAAAAGAGTATGGCAACTTCTTACAAAACAAAATATATGGTTAGTGTATAATCCAGTAGGTGCTCTCCTGCCATTTATCCCAGGGAAATGAAAGTTACATTCACACAAAAAAATCTGTTTGTGAATGTTCATATAATCTTTATTTGTGAGAGCCAAGGAAAGAAACGGAGAGAACCCAGATGATCTTTAATAGGTGAATAAAGATTGTGGCACATCCATACTTTGGAATACTATTCAGTAATAAAAAGGAATGCACTACTGATACATGCAACAACTTGGATGAATCTCAAGAGAACTATGGTGAGTTTTTTTAAAAGCCAATCTCAAAAGATACAATCTATTATTCCATTTATGTAACATTCTTGAAAGGACAAAATCAGAGCTGGAAAAGACATTAGTGGTGACCAGGTGAAGGAGAAAGGTAGACGGGTCTGTAAAGGAGTTGCCTAATTGATCCTTGTGGTAGAACTGTTCTGTATCTTGACTGTGATCACATGACTCCACAGATGTGATAAAATCACATAGGGCAAAAAGGAGTGCATGTAAAACTGGTGAAATCTGAACAAAGCTGGCGGACTGTGTCAATATCAATTATTTGGTTGTAATATTAGACTACAGTTACATAAAATGTTACCATTAGAAGAAACTGGATGAGGGAGGAATCTTCATTATTTCTTACAACTGGATATGATCAAAAATTATCTCAATATAAAAAGTTTAAAAGATTCAACTACTGAGTAAAGTTTAAAATATATTTATAGTTCTTTCTGTCCTTGGAATTCACCCCCACTACTCATGGTCAAAATTTTTATATTCTAAAGCTGCTTGAAACAAATCTTTTCTCCATGTAGTTGTATTACCAATTCAATATCCAGTTAAATTTTTTCCATTTGTTTTCAGTATCAGGAATTTTTTGTTAAATTGAGGTGTGTGTGTGTGTGTGTTTTTAAACACACATACACAGATAATGCATTACATGATTTAAGTTATAACTACATGGAAAAATACATAGAGAAGTCTTGTTTCCCTTACTGACCCCTCCTTCTCACCCTTTACAGGTAACTGTTTTCATCAGTTTCTTATCCTTGTACAAATAAATATTTGCCTCCCCTTATTTTACTCAAAAATCAACCTACAATATATGCTATTCTTCATGTTGCTTTCCCTCCAATATTATTTATTTTGAAACAATTTATCTTCTCCTTATCAGTAATACATAAACAATGTCCTCGTTTAAAAAAAAACACTTTATTATATTTTACTGCATGGATGTATCATCATCTACTCAAACAGTTCTCTTTTGCTGAACTCAGGTAACAAGTAGTAACATAATGAGTAGTGTGAAACTTATGAAATTTCATACTTATCCTGGTATATCTATGGTATACATTTCTAGAAGATTGTCATATTTAAGTATTAAAACATTTATAGTGTTGCTAAATGCTACCAAATTCTCTATAGGTGGTATACCATTTTGCACTCCTTCAAGAAATTGCAAGCACATGCCCAAGAGTTATTTTCTGTATTCTGTATATTCTGCATTTTTCTCAACTTGTTAAGAAATGGTTCATCACTGTAGTTAAATTTATTTTATTACAAGAGAGGTTGAACATCTTTTTAAACACTTAAGTGCTATTTGTACTTCACCATGTGATTTTTCTTTTCATGTCCTTTGCCCACTTTTAATTGGGGTGCTGTTAATTTCTAGGAGTTTCATTTATATATACTCCAAATAATTATATAATACTCTATATAAACCATGTTTTACTAGACTGGTCTCTTGATTAAAAGTGTTTTCAGCTCTAATGTGGCCTATTTTCATTTTTATTCAACAGTTCCTCTCTCTGAGGCTTTCCCACAAGCACCAACTCTGCATTACCCCAGACATTCTCCCCATCCACTGATCTGTACAGGTATAGAGACCTATATTTGTGGGATTTCAACAAGAGCCAAGTATCACTTCAGAATCTGAAGCAAACCACAAAATGTGTGCAAATGAGAAATGCTGTTGTCCTAAACTGTAATCATTTAGCCTATAATTCCATTTACAACCTGTCAATGTCAATCACAGCCACAAGTTAAACTGCACTTTTAAAGTAACCCAAGGAATACTGAACAAGCCATCCAGCCTTGTACAGTCATGTCTTCCCTCAGGGCAACTGTAGCTGTGGGGCACAGCAGGAAAGAACTGAAAGGACAAAAAGCCTGAGCAAAGGGTTGCTGGGGGGGGTAAGAGAAAAAATGAACACTAAGTTATATTTATGTGTGATATATTATTAAGGTTTTGGAAACTGTGAAAGACAACCCACTAAAGAAGTCAAATGTCCAAGTTGCACTTGGGAGGTCAGTGGTCGGGAGGCATGCAAAGAGAGACGGAGGGTGTGGAAAAGGAATTAAAAGGAAGCAGGAAGAAAAACAACTTCCCGGAAGAATTAGAATCAAGAAGAAATAGAATTCAAGTATGATAATCTCCTGGGAGATATCTCTACTATAAGATGAAAGGGAAGGAAAAGTTGTTATGAAGACATACAAGATTGGGTTGAGCCAATCTGTCTGTTTATTCTCTGATCACATTTTAAAATAACTTGTCCCAGAAACAGTTTCAGCACAGCATCAACATTACTGTGTGGGAAACTGAGAGCTGGATTGTGGCATAGGCATTATCGGTCACCTGTTCAGACCCGCTTCTCAAAGTTGTAACTTAGAAATCATCACCCCAAATGCAAGTGCAGTGGGGTGATGGCAGGAGTGAATATACCTGGGTGTGTATGAACTGTTTAGGGAACATATCTGGGTATGTATGAGTTCTTCAGGATGGTACTAAGACTGATAGCCAGGAACCACCACCCACCTAGTCAAAAGTAACAGAAGAGTACAGCTGTGAAGCATTCCTCAAGAGCCACTCACCAGCCTTCAAATCATGGTAGAAAAAAATCAGAAGGGCATGACCTACAGTGCTAACATTCCCAATCATTATATTCCTGAGCAGCTGATCTATTAAGCTTATAGTATTTATGAAAATCAATATTTTAATAATTATTTTTGTAGCACTGGTAGAAGAGAAAGTTTGTACTTGGTGGCAAGAGGATCTGAGTTCAAATGATGCTTCTGCCACCTATTGGCTGTGTGGACTTGGGCAAATGACTCAAGGTCCTAAAGGATCCATGACCTATTCTAGAAAAGGGGGATAATAATCACTATTACTGGGAAAATGAAATAGTTATTGTGAAATGGAACAACACGTGACATGTAAGTGCTCATGACATGTACCCTGTCTTCTAGACCATTCTTTAAATTAATTCCTGATAGAAAAATCTTAGTCCCTTCTCTGTCTTAGAAAGTGGGCTTTGGCCTCAATATTGGAATAAATATGGACAATAAAAGGTAATATAATGAAGAATATTAAGGTACCTAAGGGAGGGGAAAAACCTATAATCTAATAATATAGAATGTTATAGGCACAAAGTCTCAGACATATGTTTGGTAATTATTTCTCTTATCTGTCATTAAACTTTGAGTTGGGTAGAGTTGAATGGGAACAATATAATTTTTTGGAGGACACAATACAGTTTTACAACTTTGAATAGAATGTAAACTTTCAGAATCCTTCAGCATCAAATTCTGCTTTACATTTCACTAAATAAGTGAGAAAAGTTATTTGGAGAGGGTCTTGAATATATGGCTGAGGGGCTTTAGTGGCAAACAGGAAGCCAGCAAAGATTTTTGATCAAATTATAATATGATTCAAGGTGGACTTTGGGAAAAATTCCTTCAACATTGGTAAGCATTCACTGAGCACCCCACCAAACACAGGATGTATGAAGTAGGGCATGGGATGGATTGAAAGGATGGAGGCAGTTTGCAAGTCATCATAGCAGCAGGATGATCTTTTGAGAGTAAAGAGGGCAAAGGTAGGGCTAAGTTCTTCAGGACAATAAAGAATATTTTTTAACATCTTCTGTGGACTGGTGCTATAAAGATCCAACAAGAGAGCAATAAAGAAATGACAGTGTGTTCTGAAGAGTTAGTTCATGTTAGGGAACCTACTTTGCACAGTAATGACTTCTCCAAGCAACTGTAAATAGATACACAGCAGATGAACAGGGCAATGCTGCTTCTCAAGACTTGAACAGTGACAAGATTAGAAACATAAAATATGAAGATTCTGTAATAATTTAAGGAAATTGTTGATACTACCTTAATATCATACTATAATTAATAATGTTCATGAATTTAAAAAATAATTTTTAAGGTAGCACTTCAGCATAGTAAGAATACAAAAATGATATGTGAAGAGGTTCTTTAAGTAGCAATGACATCCACACTAAGAACATTAAGATTATTAAGATTTAAATATAACATGACTAGCTGAGAAATAAGTAGTAAGTCAAGAACTCCTGAGGCTTGAGTGTTTCCCTTGAGGCTTACAGAGGATATAGTAATTCTTCTGTAAGTGTCTCTGCTTTGACATAGAGATGGTAAAATACCACTCGGCTCAAAAAATTTTTATGATTCACTGGCTTGTAAGGTGAGGCTTAGAGTGAATATTGGAAGGAGAGGAGGACACTAACATTTATTGAATACCTTCCAGGTACTAGTTGAAGTGCTTTACATGTATTTCCCCTAAACATACACCAACTCTTTGCAGTAAGTATTATTAACTCCAACTGAAGAAACCAAGGCTCAGCAAGGTAAGTAAATTGACCAAAATCACTCAGCTAGTAGGTGACAAAAGAACCAGAATTATAATCCAGGGCCTATGAAGCCCAAACTCCATGTTCTTTGTACTACACCAAAATAGTCAATTAAATTTAAGTATGGCCTTATAAAAATTTAGGTCAGATAAATATGTCCAACATAATACTGTATTTAAAATGAATTCTGAACATGCTTTACTCTCCCGCTTACAAGACAGTTACAAGACAGCTGTAGCAGATATGTGACCCTGAAAAGAGCTTCTCTTCAATGTGTCATTTTTATCCTTTTAGGAACTGCACCCAAAAGTTGTGCCAAACTGTACAATAACAATCAAGTTTACTGAGATGTTTATCCCAATGACCTGTCACCTTTCGAATGTTCAGTCCCTTCGAATGTTCAGTCTTTTAATCTTAAAAGAAAAGTGAAACTTAAAATCAAGAAGGTAGCCACCGGAGCATGTTGGTTTTTTTTACCAAATTCCCATTTTTGTTGCTAAATATAAAGGCAAATGAAATACCAGATGCAGTTAGCACATATGCTCATCCCTGTGTGGGATGTATAATTGATTACATCAATGAAAATTGTATTTCAGTAGTACAATGTCAAGAAAGTTACTTCTGCAGAATTACTGCATTTATACAAAAAAATATATATATACCAATATAGGCAGCCAGTTTACCCAGTGGTATTAAAAATGTTTGATGTAGAGAAATGCCTGAACTACTTATATACAATATGCAACTATTCTTTCACAATTTGTTAAAAATCTTATAAAGACTAGTTATGTCATTTACTTTTCTACATTTTACTTTTTCATTAGACAGGAAAGTTTCAACCCAACATGTCATTTTTAAAGGAAAATAACTAGACTTGTAGAGAACACTTAAATTCCTTAAGACTTTTGTCATTTTAGAAAAGAAAGCAACATTTTGTTTTAATGTTCTTTCAAATTCATTAAAAAGGAACCTTTCCTGAAATTTCAAGCACGAGTTATTGAGGAAAACACTTATCTGATTTAATAACAATGATTATCAAATTATTCAGTCTCCAGTATTTTTGAAAAGTTGGCCTTTTTTTCCCACCTACATTTTAGTACCATACTTTCATTCTTTTAATAAGTTAACAAAGATTTAGAAAAATACCTAAAATATAGAAAGTGTTACTAAAGCTTCTTCTACTGCTTTCAGATATTTTGAGGGGAAAACTCAGAACAACTTGATAAATCTAATCAGCCATCTCTGAAAAATATTGTTCCACTGAAAATAATCTGTACACAATAGCAAATGCATCCAAGTTACAGGGAATTTGGCCTTCTCATATCCTGTTACTGTGATTGAAAAGTGGACCAACCTTCTATGAAGTCAATTGGTAATGACTCAAGTTTTTAAATATGCCTCTCCCTTTGACCCAATAGCTCTACTCCCAGGAATTTAACCCAGAGAAACTCATACACAAGTTTCAGAATATATGTGAAAGAAACATGTTCACTGAAACACAGTACAAAATTGTAATTAGAAACAACCTAGCTGAATATCCACTGTAGATTAGTTGACTAAATTGTGGTTTTTAAACAATTAAATGTTGTGGAGCCTCTAAAATGATCAGATAGAGCAACATGTTCTGACATGAACCAAAGTACGTCATCTACTGAGTGAAGAATCAGGTTATAGAGCAGCATGTATATTACAGTTCTAAATTATATGTTCTTGTATGGATTGGAAGATACAGCTCAAGTTTTTAATACAAGATACTTCTGCACAGTGAAGTTAAAGGTGGGAAGTTTTTTTTTAGTATATACTTCTATATGGTACTAGCTACAATAGTATAAATTACTTTAATTTTTAAAAGTCACCCCCAATTAATTCAATTACTTTTAAATGAGGCAATTTTATATAATTTAGTGGTATTATGGCTATAAATTAAAGAAAAAAATCTCATTGTCTTATGATTTCATTTTGCGTTTCAGTTCACCAAGTCTATGATATGTAACCCTTACCGCCAGCCACAGTATCTATTACTATCCAGGCGCCGGACAGTTCCCATGACAGTGTCTGCCTTAGAGAGTCCTGGATGAGGCCGCATTGGTTCCTGCCTATTTCAAACCTTCTCCCACCTACTCAGTTTCCATGAACTCCCCAACATCCTTTTACCAAACTCAATTTTTAGCCATGGCCAGTTCCTGTTATACTAGAACCCTGTTATACTTTGTCTTCAGAAGCTCCATGATGGTTTGAAAAAAATTCTTTAATTCCTCTCATTTCTTCTTAGGCCCTGAAAGAAAGGCTCCTGATCAACAAAAACATGATATTTATGATTGTATTTAAAGTTGTTCCTGGGAGATTTCAACAGCAACACTATTGCTGTTTTCCCTAACCATCTCAATATGGCTAAGATTCCCAGAGAAGTGAAATACTTTGCTGTGGTACCCTGCTCTACTAAAAGACTTGTTGCCAGCACCCACGTCCACTTCCACACAGAAACTCCACTACTTGAGCAACGCCCCATGTCACTGAGACCCAGAGAAGTCACAAAATTAGAATGAGAACAGTAGGTGCTTAGAGAGTATCTTAGTGTCATTTATTTTGCATGTAAGCAAAACGTTATTCCATATGCACATTAAAGAAGACTCTCCACCAGATTTATCCTTCTATAGACCATAACTATTCCTTAAGTATATCACAGATCATTGTATGACAATAAAGTCCCCAAATGCCAACAATCACTCAAACATTTTTCTATTTCTTTCCTACAGTGTTCTTCCTCCATGACTTCTCTAAGCTCAGCTATTTTTGTTAGACATGGAAGGAAATGTGACACATAAAGAAATATAAAAGAGATTAAGAAATATTTTTGCATTCATTTAACACTACTGTGTGTCAAAATCTCTTGATGGCTAGCAGAGATGAGGAAAAGGCAATTTGTCCCAGCAATCTATAAATACTCCCTAAACTATTCATGTTTCTCTTATCATTCATCTAGAACGTGTTTCTAACCAAGATCAAGATTTCAATAATAGTATAAAAATAGCAACTAACAGATACTGAGGACTTAGCACTTTTTAGGTACTAAGGTAGATATTGTATCAACATTTAATCATTGGAAAAACTTCATCAAGTAGGTACAGTTTACTATTTCTTTTACAGGCAACTCCACTGTTGGCAGAGAAACTTGTTGAGAATTGAATAGATTGTTGTTTTTTCCAATAAATATGCCCTTCTGGAATATTTCAATTATAGGCAAGCATGCTAATAAAGACTTTTGTCTATCACTTTAATATAAATTTATCAGAATATAAATCTACCTGGAGTTAAAATATACCTGTTATATAGTATGATACATGAAATATGTTTCTGTCTTCAATGTATGTATCATCAATACTTGAAGAATCCTCATTGAGCATTGTTTCAATGAAGCGAGGTCATCAAGGTAAAAGGAGTACTATAATCAATTTTGGGTTTTAAAGTATTAAAGAGTCTAATTTGAAGAAAGGTTTGGAGGATAAAGGTTAGCAAGTGTTTTACTTTCCACCCCGAACAAAGATGAGTGAGCTATTGAAAAAGGAAGAAGGAAGAAAGTTGGAAAACACGAACAGAATAGACATTGGTGTACAGAGTAGTATACAATGCTCCCTCATTTAGGCCTGGATTGTGGGTGGGATGGAAACTCTTATATTTGGACACCCAAGAATAGAAAGCTGTGTATCTGGAGCTCTGCAAGAAAGAAAATCCATCCATGTTCCCTACCCCACGATGGCATCACCTAACACCCCAAGAAAAGCACAGGGGATCAGCTTAACCTGACCCATGCCTTTAGGCATATAAAAGAACATGAACACAGAGAAAGCTAGCAGGCAGGAGGGGCATTATAGATTGGGACTAAAACATTGGCTATCCATGCAAATGTAGAGATAGATACCAAAAAGTGAAGGTCATGACTGGTTGATTGTGCGTATCAGAAAGAGACAGGAAAGGAACAAAGTGGATGCCTCTTCCTCCCACCGACACTGCAGCAATAGATTATTCCAAACACCTGCAAATCGACTCCAAGGCCAGAGAGGTAGGTGAACAGGGTTTCATAAATCATGAAGTGATTAAGTTTTAAATCTTAAATGACTGATCACTGACTTTGATGTGGTTTCCACCCCCAAAAGACAGAAATCATTAATGTGATGTGACTGTATCTACCTGGATAAGAGCAGACTAATTTTTCTGTTACTGAGAAGGCAAGAAATTCAGAATAGAAATTAAACTCAGCTATGGGAAAAAATAGTTATAAATTTTCCATGCTAGATTTTGACATCTGCCAAGCCCATAGCAGGTGATAAGAGACATCTAAAAGCTAAAGTTGCCTAAATCCAAATCTGTCCATTTCCACCACGTTCCCAGTGGCCACTGTCTTGGATCAGTCATCATTTACCCCTTCTCTGCTACATACTCTAACACAGGGATCTTGAGTTCTACATTCCCTGGGTTTTTCGAAATTTGTTGTAGACACATCACAGCCTAAGTGGAAGGTATAGGGGAGAAACCAAAATTTTCCTTTGAAAAATGCCAATTTTCTCTTCCTATAGTACTTTTAATTGTTTGACAGAGAATCACTGCTAGTCCTTTCCTGAGTCTGTTTTACCAGGGAATTTACTGGCCAGTTCTTTAGGTCCTATCTTATATTCCTTTGTGTTCTATAGTTTCTTCACTAGAAGCAGTAAGAACTGGAATTTCAGGGTCAAATAGCTTTCCTCAGCCAAAGTTCTCATCCCCGTCAAGTCATAATGAAAAACTTCAAATAATTCTTATTTTTATTTAAATATTATCATTACCTATATTGTCTGAATGCGGATGTAAATACAAAAAGCCACAAATATTTCTCCTTTATCTTCTTTCCTGTTACCTTCTCTTGATTTACTAATCATCTTCCACTGTTTTTACTCTTCCTAAGTCAGCTTATTTTCCTCCATAGGATGTAATTTAACAGCTTGTCTGGTCCTTTTTTCTGCCCTACTCATATATCAATGCCTTCTTGTTCTGGTCAGCAAATCTTCTGCCAAGCATGTTCTCCCCACTCTTCATTAGATGTACTCTTTCTTTTGCCAGAAGCATTAGTTTAGTATCATGCATTATGGTCCAGAAAACTAAATTCTGTTTGACACCATCTACAGAGCCAGCTGTTCACTTTTCAGTTCTTTCTTTATTTTCCAAAGTCATGACCTTCAACTAGAAGAAATTAAAACCACCACCTGTGTTCCCAAGACCTTCAATTTCCTACGCAGGTTTCTAAATACATATACATTCTAGGGATTTTTCTCCTTTCATTCATATTTTCAACAGTTCTAATTAAAAATTGTACTGGTGTGTAAATATCAAATGCTAAGTGACTTCCTATGGATTAATCAATAACGTTTTATTGTCATTTAGTCCTCAGTATCAATGAATACTGACATATTAATCTTTATAATTCATTTTACTTTCTAAAGTTTCTGGTTGTACATGATAATCACCTGGGAAGCTTTGAAAATACGGTAACTCACTCCATCCCAAAGTAATTAAATCAAAACCTCTGAGACAGAGTATTTGTTACTCACAGATGATTTTAATGTGTAGCCAGGTGAACTTTGCTACAGAGAGGGGTAGTGATATTCAAATTTAGTTGCAAATTCAAATCGGGGGAGCTTTTTAAACATTCCTACAGCTCAGACTTATTTCATGAGAATATCTGTGGGTGGGACAAAAGCACCAGGTATTTTTTTAAGCTCCCCAGGTGAATCCAGCTACAGTTAAGAATCAATGCCCCATAGGCAGGCAGTGTTTCCACAGAACTTTAAATGTCTCATACCACCACCCACAGATATCCTCTTCTTTCTACTCTTCTCTTAGTACAGATCTTAGCTCATTTTCTTTATCCCCACTCCCCCAACACCCCCCTCCAAAATTATTTGGAGTGGCATTTCTATCAGTTGCAGACTTTACTGAAGGTTTGGGGCATAGGGGTTTTATATTTGAGAGATACACACACAAAAAAACTTTAATATTAGACATCCTTAAACCTCAAAGTTTTTGGTTACACTGACATGTCTTATTTAATTTGCTCTTACTAAAGATATCTTGACCCATCAAATTCACTCACATTTTTATATAGGGCAACTTAGCCCTCCTCCAGTGTCTGGCTATACACAAAGAATCTTTGAAGTTTTATTTTTTCCTCTGTTCTTCCCACCAGTCTCTAGCATAAAAGAACACTGCACAAACACACACACACGCAAATCATAAAAGATGATATCAATACCCCTATCGCCAGCACTGTGCACACACCTAGCCCTAAGAAAGCTGAGATGTTAATCAACTTGAACTTTAAGTGACATTTTTTTCAAACAGTTACATAAATAACTGTTGTGGGAATGAATATAATTATAAAATGTGGTAATGAGAATACTCCATTGAATTCTCTAATTTCAAGGCAGATTTTAAACGTTTACAAACACTTGGTTACAAAAAGTCAAAGGACGTACAAACTCAGATTCTCTAGTTAGTAAACTTCTGTAAAAGCAAAAGTTAGAAGTGGTCAATAAATAACAAATGAAAATAAAATTTTTCAACTATTCCCACCAATTTATTTCTGGGCCATTCAATTTAAGCCTATTAAATATCCTTTCAGTATTGTTTGTTTCTTTAATTATCATTTGTGGTTTTAATATTGTATATACATTTATTTTGCCTTCTCAAGACTCACAGATTGACCATTTCTTTTTATCAACCCAATTTCCCATTCATTCTCAAATTAGAAATGAATAATTAGGAAGAAAACACAAATTGTTTTTAAGTTGAGTAAATGCTTTAGTGGTACAACTTTGGTGTAAAAAGTTGTTGAGTTTTCACATTAAATTTTGAAAAAGGATTTTGTTATTTAATAAGATCACAGTAATAGCTACAAATTACAAATTAATTATCCTGCCTAACAAACCAAATAAACTTCAATGGCACACAATGTTTAATTTCATAAACCCACAACAGCTGGGGTTTGGCTTGTATAGGCTAGGACTCACTGGGATTGACTCTAAGTTGCAGGCTGTGTTCAGGTGTGTTCCACCAAAAGCTACCCAAGGCAAATTCCTCTCGTGATGAAATACAGGAGTATAAAAGCAAACTCAACTACATTTTCAAGCTTTTTCTCACATTACATCCACCAACATACATTGGCCAAAGCATATAACACGGTGAAGTCCAAAGTCAAGAAACAAGTATACTACCCATCATAAGGTTATAATAGATATTAGTACTACTAAAAACAATTCAAATTTACCACACTATCCCAGATATTTTCATTTCTGGAATATAGGTAATATGTTAATATTTTCCCCCTATATCAATGCTCAGTGGGAACCTCAAGTCTTTCTCCTCTCTCTCACCTCTTATTTCTTCCTCCAAGATGGAAGAAGATCTCAAGTACAAGAGGCACTAGAGTATTGTATTAAATAGTATGGACTCTGGTATCCAAGTTTTAATCCCTCCTCAACTATTTCTTAGATGTATAACCTTGGGCAACTTAATCTTTCTGTGTATTGGTTTCCTCATCTGTAAAATAGGGATAGTAATACCTACCTCATAGGGTTGTCATAAGGATTAGATGAAATAATCCATGTAAAGTATTTAGAACACTACTAGCAAACAGCAAGTACTCACAAGTTATCTACCTAATAGGAGGAGAAAGCAATTATAAGTAGACTTGGGTCAAGGTTAAATGTTTTCATCTCCCCCCACTTTATCCCTTGGAGCATCTTTCTTCCAAGTTAATATGTATCCTCCTTCTTCCTACAATGGGTACTCTGGTAAGACTGACTAGTCAAAGAAAGCTCCATTCCTGGAAAGCCCCACCTGGGGAAAGGAAGTTGGTACAGTCTTCTTAAGAATCTGGAGCTCTTGTCCTAAAAATATAAAAGAAGTTCCTTTCTTTCATGATCCTTTTTCTAACTGAGTAGGAAAATATTCTCCAAGTAATTTCTGCATAGAATGAAAACCATAATTTGAGCACTTACTTTGGGCCAAAAATTCTGCTAAACATTTTGCATGTATTATCTTATTCAATCTTCTCAAATATACTAGGATATGGATTATATTTTCACTACATACAAATGAAGAAAATTTAACTTGCCCAAGGATTAACAGTTAACAAGTGGCCAAAACTCAATTTAAAATAGATCTGACTCCAGAGTCTCTTTGAAACAGTAACTTTAGGAGTCCTTCAAAATTCTTAGAATATGGCATCTAAAAATATATATTCTGAAAATACAAAATAGGTATGAGATAGTGCTTTATATATAATCTGAGTATGAAGAAAAAAGATCACTTTGGCAGTTCAACAACTGATCCTTTTCCATACTTACCAAGGAGAACCAAGGTTGAAGTTCCCTTTCAGATTCTAGAACTTACCCAAAGGAAATTCAATCAGGCAATCTAATTGTTTCCCAATTGAATCTTGCTTAGGGGTTACACTGGTAATAGGAGGTCTGCAAACCCCTGATGGAAACAAATCCCACATTTTACAGAGGCAACTAGTAAAGCCAAGATATGTACTAACCCATCTAGTATCACTCAGCTAGTAGTAAACCTGAGGTTAAAATTCAGGTCTCATATTTAAGATTAGAACTCAATTATACTGAGATACTCGATTTTGAAAATGCTATAGTCAAAAAAAAAAAAAGAAAAAAAACAGTACTCATTCCGTCACTAAACAATGAATGCTAGGACACTTTCTTCATCACCTCAACTAAGAATGTCTTCCCGGCCCTTGCTCGCCCTTCAGAATATTTCCGAGATAATATTATGACATCCACGGCTACCATAGATGGCCACACAGATGTGCACAACACAAGTTGATGGGGGCCTTAACCGTATACGGCATAATTTACACGGCACCCGGAGTTGTGCAACATAGTGATCCAAATGACATCCCGCTCATTTGATAAAAACTCAGATCACAGAAAAACGAGGGCTCTGATATTCCCTCCATCCATTCCATGAAATTTTTATCCTCTTTAGAAAAAGGGACAGTGCTTTTTCCTGGAGCATTTTTCACACTACAATAAGCCTCCATACAAAATCTGAAAATATCTTGTTACAAAAATGCAGGATAATGGCTTAGCTCCTGTTATCTTCTTTAGCTGGAGAGTGGATGCAAGTTCTAAGAGTCTGTCACAGATAATGGCAATTTCATATTAGCTCTGCTAAGGTACTCATAACATCCATCCAGTTTCAAAAGACTACAAAATCTTGCTACTTTCAGATTTATATTCTGCATTTTTATCAATTTGTAGGGTCTTCCAGCTATATTAGAGTGATATTATGGTCTGTATATGAAACAGAAAACTATCATCTTAAAATAGACTATAATATTGCACCTCATTAAAAAATACAAGCACATTTTCTCCTAGAGAACATGGCTTACAATAATGACAGTTATCAATATGCAATTACTTTGGTTACATACTTGGAACATACTGGCATTCATTTATTTAATGATAATATAACACATTTGTATTCATTGAGTTAATCTGTAAATATGATTAAACATGGATGCCCATCTTATTCTAAGGGATAAAATAAAAATTCTAATCAGAGCTTTTGCACCGCTAAAAATAGCTCATATTAAATTGAGAAAATTGCATTATGGCTTATTTCAAACACAATTGCAAATTATTATAAGGAAACAAAATCACAACTTGGATAACTGCTATGCCTATGTGAGAACATTCATTCTACCCTATAACGGGACATTGGAACTAGACTAACAGGGCAAGTGCTTCAATTAACGCATCACTGATTGTTCAAGAGCAGTTGTCCATTTATCTCCATTATAGTAGATGGATGCAGAGAGATGGTCCAGTTGTGTCTAAGGTATATTATTGAGAACATAATTGGAGATGATGCCATGGACTAAACTGTTTTAAGATTAACAAGAATTCATTTGGTTGAAGGTTGGAAATATGGCTTAAAGATTCATATTTATATCAGGATTTTTTTAATGCTCTAATTCATAAAGCTGTCTGATTAGGTGATCAATTAATATTCAGAGATTTATATCTGGGAAGCAAAAAATGTTGGGATTAAAATATACAAAAATGCCATAAAAAATCCTCATTTTAATGTAACTTAACACTCAATTTTTTTATACCTTAAAACACTTTGAAAATGTCACCAGAAACACAACATCACTCATTAAAGATAAGTAAAAAAGTTCTCTTACAAGTGGCTCTAATTAGTGGTCCTCCTGGAACTTAAGAACAAAGCTCTCTTTTTATTCCATGCCACCCACAATGTTGTCTTCTCTCAACATTATTGTTCTTTATCACAAGCACGTTAGGGGTTCCCTTGTTCAAAAACATCAATCCTTCTAGGCAGGGTTTCCTACACCAGCAATAATTAAGATGCTTCACTGGTCAAAGAAGTCATTTTTCAGATAAACTATAAGTTTCTTTGCTACAGAGATGAAAAATTATGTTCCATCTTTGTTAATAGTTTGAAAAGTATTCATATGTGATAGTCTTTCCAAATGATACTTTCACTCTAGGGTAGCAGGGAAAGGAGAGAAGTTATACATTAGCATGTGAGTTCCATTCAACTTTCACCAACAGAAAACACATCAACTCTAACATTCACAACTTTACTAAGAAAGAATGACTCAGACTCACAGGAATAAATTTACTTGATATCTATTTCTCCAATCATTTTTTTCCTTTATCAGTATTTTGATTAGAAAGCCAGCATTTTGTGAAAGATTTTAAAGTGCTTAAAAACCAAGGTGTATGTAGAGTAACTTCTTTCATTTTTTAAAAAAAGTTATGCCTCTGATTTCAAGGGAACAAAAATGAAATACACCAACTCCAGTCTAACTTGTGCACACGCACCAGAGTATCCCTGGGAAGGATGGAAAATAAAAGTGTGATCTGACCAGCCATCCTTCACCAGGCCATTTAATGGCATCTCTAGGTGGTAGATAATGTGAACTGATATTCTCTATTTGCATTCCATTCTGCTGGCTGGAGATGGGGAAACTGTACGTCCCTCATTCTTTTGAGGCTATGTTCTCATTGTAAGTTAGGATGCGTGAGATTTCGAAGGTAGAAGTGAAACAAGAGTTCTCTGCCTTCCCCTTCAGCTCTTTCTACTAGGAAGCAAATTTTTAGAAATGTTGGGGGTTTTGGTCCAGTTCTCTCGTATCCCTTCTCCATCCTAGGGGATCAGAGGTTATTGCAGCTGCAGCACCTTACTATCAATTCTGGCCTCCTACCCCTGGATTACAGCTGCAGGGTGTGTCTTGAAACCACAACACAAGTGGAGGTCTTAAAAGTAGAAGTTCTCCTAGGGAGTCATTCCTGGAACTTAGTGTCCACTTTTTGTTAACATCTAGTTCTCTGTATTAAACCACTTCCTGCTAAAGACTGTGCATCATTTCTTCACTGATCCCTCACTGATGCACTGCCAATTCTTTCAAAGAGCAAGATCATCTCAGAGGGGACTCAGCTGGCACCAACCTGCTCTTTCAGAAAAAATGTATGTATGTGTGTATCCGAAGTTTACTTATATACCACCTATTTATAATACATTTACACATAAAGATTCAATATTTTAAATACATACATTATAGATTACAGAGAGAATGGAAAGGGTGATTGATTATGTAGGGTAAACTTTTCTGTATCTTTCAAGAAGGAAGAAAGGAAATTCGAAGTTTATACAGCAAAAGGGGAGCAATAGTGAGTACTTAATTTTAAAAAGTCCTAAAGTACTACTATATTACTATTTATAGCCTGTTTTAACTTGTCTTTCTTCCTAAGAGTTATAAATATCTATATTAATAGATATAATACACTTTTGTTTTCCCACAGCTTCATTAAAAGCAAAGGTAAAACATTCACATTCATCAAAACTGAGGCAAATGACTTACCTACAGGCAGTCATACAGGACCCACCCCCTGCTCTCATCCCATAGCTCACCACTGAGCCAGGGGAGGGAAGCCTAGGTTCAAAGACAAGCCCTAACCTCTGCTTTCCCATCATCTGATGCTTGCACCAAGTACCTAGTGGTCACATCAACATGGATGTCCAGGTTTTCCACACACTCCCACTACCAAAAACTAGAAAGCATTTAAGGTTATTTTAAGAATTCCTAGGAAGTTGGATGATCCAGAAAAGAATTTAAAATAATATTCTGATTTTCTTCATTTATAAGAGAGTCTGCTCCCCAAAGGTAGTATTACTAGCAAACTTCAGAAAATAAAAGCTGAAATATACTTTATCATCATTAATCTGAAATCTAGTTCTCCATAAAATTGATTCTAGAAAGGTTAAAGGCTGGATTTTATTTATTCCCTGAAGAACCATCTCAGCCTCCATGTGTCTCTGAATTTCTGCCTGTTTTTCCCATCTCAGTCTCTTTCTCCTTGATATCTCTCTACCACTGCTTTCAGCTCTTCTCCCCAACTCCAAGTACATTTTCTGCCTTTCCCTCTCCCACTTAATTTTTTCTTTATTAAATAGCCATTGTATAAAATTGAAATTGCTATTTCCTGTTGTATTTAGTTTTAGTTTCTAAAAGTAAAGGATTGAAAAGTTTTATAATTTTCTCTAAAAACACTAATTTTTCTGTATATCAGTAACTGTCAATTAAAAAAAAATTCCCAGCATTTCTCAAAACTGCTGCCTCACATGAAATGTGATACTCATATTGTGAGCTTACTTCCACTTGGAATCACTCCTAACAGTAAAGGACTTTTTAAAAAAATAATTCTTACATCTAGAATATGAAAATTATATTTAGTTTTGGCAGTAAGATTTTTTTTTTGAAATCCAACTTTTTTTTAACATATATCATGATGGATGGATGATACAAATATCATTGTCTATAAATTTTTTTAACATCTTTATTGGAGTATAATTGCTTTACAATGGTGTGTTAGTTTCTGCTTTATAACAAAGTGAATCAGTTATACATATACTATGTTCCCGTATCTCTTAACAATTGATTTTTTTTCTTCTTCACTTCGTATTTTTGCAGTGTATATTCTAACAGGAGAAAACTTACAAATTTATAAATAAATATCAACTGATTAAAATTCCAGTTTCTCTATATGCTATAAGGATAATGTGACACACTTAAGTATAAAACTTTTACATTTTAGGGCAACATCAGTGTTGTTTAAATAGATGTATTTTTCCTTATAAAGGACAGATGTACTCATGAATAAATTGCATCCACATTATATTAACATGGCTTTGTTTGCAACCCAGCCAGTTTAATAAGAACTAGACAATAGAAAACAAAACCAGAAAATGTTCTGTAGGAAGAACAGTGGCTGTTCTAAACAGTCTAGCCTTATCTCTTCCTTGCTTCCATCTGAGGCTTCAGCTCAACTTTTATTGCTCTATAATTACTTTGATCTACTGGGTTTTATAAAATTAAACATTTTTAAATAGCCATGTCATATTCCTTTCAGTTTAATTTCAGCCTATATTGGTCGAATTCTGTCTCCTCTTTTATCATGCAGCACTTGGTGTGGAACGTACTCAGATTCGACCTGGCAGAGTTAATTGCCAGCCAACACAGCTGCACCTGAACCTTATCAGCAACACAGCACTCTGTAGCAAAAAGAGCCCGACTGGGTGTCCTGATACCCTGGTAAAGTTTCCATCCTGAATGACCTTGAGCAAGCTCATCAATTCTCTGGTTCTGACTCTCCTCACCTGGAAAACAAGAATTGTTGGCTTGACAAATATAGAGCTCCTTGAATAAAAACAGTCTATTATTCCAAGACTTATTTTCCAAATGTCAGATATACCCTAACTGAAGGGACACACTCTGTAAAGGTGAAAGTGGCTTTTGTAACAAATACAAGTATAACCCAAACAAGTCAACATTTATGGAAGAAGCAAATGTGATCCAAGTATGGTGTTTGATGCCATGAAAGATAATCAAAAAAGTTCCTACCCTTGAGGAGGGTAAATCAAATTAAGGTTACAAGGCATTATGTACATAAAGTAAGATTCCAAAAGACAGATTAGCAAGCACAGACCACAGGAGACAAAATGGCACGAAACGGTGCTGAGGAGAAGCACGATACGTCAGGAAGATCTAATCAGGAAGGATTTCCTGGCAGTGTCTCTGTTCTGAGTGAATCATTGCAAGTAAGGTTTTTGTACTAGGAAAGTGTACTAGGAAAGGAAGGTAAAGAACTTGGGGCTCAGGAGGAATGTATGAAGGTATAGAGGCAAAAGAAAATATTTAAAGGGCAACAGTGGAGTCAATCATATATAGGGGTTTCTTCCCCTGCAGAGTATGTCCTTCAGCACACCTGAGGCAACATAACTGTAACCTCATCCAGTTAATTTATGCTGAAATCACATCAGCAGGAGAGGCTGTCTGTACTGCCCCTGCAGCTCTGATTCTCAGGCTCATTACAGCCACAGGTTTATACTCCCATGATATTAGACTTCATGATCCAACATCTCCCAGACACTTCCTCAGAACTTACCAGGTGGTACTAATTAGATCACATGTTGCTCTGCCTCCAATTACTGTTAACTTACTTTATATGTTACTTCTCTTACTAGCATTACCATAAAGAGGAGACCCCCAATCAAATACCTGAGGGTGACGTCAACAAAAGTCACACTCAGCCAAACCCTCACCATTTAATGGAATTCCTACTGCTGTTCTTTCTTGCCTCACCTCACTTTTGTGGTATCAAGAATATAAACACTCAAGTTTTTAAGAGGCTTTTAAAAACTTTTTCCAAATGTTTTCATTGGATTGAGTTAACCCATTCTATTTTTACTTACCATAACTAAAACATTTTCCACCTCTAATAAAAGATACTACTCTTTTGATAATACTATCCAATGAGGAGAAAGGTTCATATTAGAAGACCATAGAGAATCAGATATTTTTATCATTACAAAATATATAACAAGTCCATAATAAAATCTGCATTTGAGGAAATGTATTAGCAGCTATGGATGTAATAGATAGGTGCTGGTAAGTGAACAGATGGAGGCAAGTCAGAAGCCATTTCAGTCTTCTAGATATAAAATAAGAAGGCTCCTGCTTAGGCTGGGATGATAGCATGGAAATAAGAAGGCATAAACCTAACACATATACACAGACAAACGTTAAAAGCCCTTAACGATGCACCGAATTAGAGGTAGGAGTACCAAAGACATGTAAAGGGTTACATTAGAAGACTAATGATGACGTCTAGGGATGCCATAGTTGCTAAGACAAACCTTGTTCCTTCCTTCAAAGAGTTTAAAAACTATCAACATATGGTTGTAAGTAATCAGTTTTTGTTTAAAGTGCTGCATTAGGGGAGTTCAAGTTATTATGGAACAGGAGACTCAAGCAGTTCGATACTTAAGGGAAGATCTGAAGGGTACACAGGAGAGGAGGTGGCAAGAGCAATGCATTCAAATGAGATCCATTTTCACTGTAGTACTTCATTTGAGGTGTTCATGAGAAATCCAATTATTTTCAAACAACTCTATGCTAGACACTTTACAAATGCTGTTTCATTCAAATAATACAGCAGTCCTACAAGGTAATTATTATTCCATTTCTAAACCCCAAAACCGCAAACGCATTAAACTGACCATGGTGGCAAGGCAGGTAAGTACCAAAGTTGGAATTTGCCCCAGTAGGCTGCAGAAAGACCCTGCTTTGGTACATTAGGTGTTTTTCATTCTGAAGGAATTTATGTCTGTACTCACTCTCTTTGGCACTAGCTCCACTCTGAATAAACCCAATTCATCTCTTTGACAGCTCTTAAAATATTTAAAGACACAATTATGCTCACCAACCCAGCTTTCAAGTTTTCACCACGTTGTAAGGATATATATGTTTGCATATTCTAATCACAAGAACTATTACCTTACCCACCACCTTGTGGCTTGTTTATTCTCGTCAACAAAGCAGTAATATCATTTTATATTGAGACACAGCCTGATTTCTGTTACGAACCGCAACGTTTCTCAGCACTCCGTCCAATTCCTTTTTTATACTCCACATCTCCTTTCAATCCCCTTCAACCTACATTTCTATCTCTTTGACTTCCCTTATTATTTATCACAGTCCAAGTCACTTTGACATTAGTTATCAGTGTTTATCACAACACCCCCACCTGTTCCTTTTAGCCCTCTGCCTCAATCTTTCATCTCTATTACCTGATAGTTTTTTTATTTCTTTTATTTGCCTCACCAAGCTTCTCCATTTGCTGTTTCTCCTATTCATGAGCTACCTTAAGGTTCTGCCCCTTCCTTGGGCTAAACTCCTACAGAATTGTCTGTGCCACAGCTAACACATTTATCTCATTGCGATTTTAGCAATTTTCCTATTAGAAAAACCTATTAGATTTTCTAGTACAAATCCTAATAGATTTTCTATTAGATTTTCTAATAAGAAATCCTAAACTTTCCTATTAGAAAATCCAGAAGCAGTTTTCCTATTAGAGTAACCATTAATCAACGCTGACTAAACACTATAACATTTACAGGAAGCCAAAGTTTTTCCCTAGTAGTTCTCTCTCACACATTTCCAATTAAAACCTGCAAGTAAAAGCTTGACTGAAAACAGGTGAGCTTTACTAAAGAACACCTGTTTTAAGACTTGAGCGTCAAATGGAAAGCCCCCTTGTTACATTTGTTTAAATATGTATAAGACATTTTCTTTCCCTGTGTCTGAGATTTAAGGATCATTAGTTTGAAACAATAAAGTACATAAGTGAGTATCTTTAGGGAATTTAAGGAAATTTGTCAAATATCTGTGACAAGTAGGTATTTTATAATTTCTAAACATTGATTTCAAAACCACTTTCAGCTTGCAAAGCCAGGGGTTTATTCTGTCCCACTGTCCATTAAACCCCATTAATGTTAATAGGAAAACATAATGAGCCTCATGCTATGTGTAGGGGAGTGGAAGACTTTCAAACTGAGAGAAGACGCCGTAATTGTTTTGCTGCCTTTAAACTAGCAAAATCCACTAGATGGCTACACCAGTAAAAGTTCCTGTGCGTTATATACAATATCACCAGAAGCAGTTTTCCTATTAGAGTAACCATTAATCAGTGCTGACCAAACACTATAACATTTACAGGAAGCCAAAGTTTTTCCCTAGTAGTTCTCTCTCACACAAAACACACACACAAACTTCATAGCACTTCTGAGAGGGAGTTCTGACCCTAGAAAATTCTCAGGACACAAAGGTTATACCACCGTGACTATAGTTTTCAACAGAAGTGAAGACCAGAGGCAAGAGAGAGCATGGGCCCTTGAAAACCAACTGAGAATCACTCTTGAATCTATTTCTTCTATAATTTCTCTCCCTGGGCACTTTCGAGTCTTTTTCTCTACTTTAAATTTTATCTCATACGTGTGGTATAATAAGGTAGGCTTCAGACTCCTCTCTCTTTACAGAGATCTCATCCCTGGAAGACCAGGGTAAGTAGAAGAGTACCACTTTGTCCCCTCTGGGTGTTCCTACCTTGTCATATGAAGAGATGCTTCTTTTTCAGAAGTAACTGAGATCCTCAAACCTGCCTCCTCACTCTTCCCCTCAGAGGTTCTCTTATCAAGCCGCGCAGGGGCGAGAAGAATCACTACGCGCACACAGCCCCGGCTTCCTTCTCGCCTTTTGAGCTGTGGAATACGTGGCTGCTCCTCCCACTCCTGCCCTTCAGTAGTAAGTACACCTGAGCCTACAGCACCAATTTACAAAGTGGGACCCATGAGCAGCAGTAGTAGCAACACCTGTAAACTTGTTAGAAATGTAAACTGTCCTGCTGCATTCCAAGCCTACTGAATCTGAAACCCTGGAGTTAGGGCCCAAAAATCTGTGTTTTCACAAGCCTTCCAGGGGATCCTTATGCATGGCTAAAGTTTCAGAAGTACTGTTCTAGAGCAGTGCTTGTAAAACTGTAACATGCACGTGAATAGCCTGGGAATATTGTTAAATGGCACACTGCGATTCTGAGATGGAACCAAGTTCTGCATGTCCAGCAAGGTATCAGGTGACTCTAATTCAGCTGGTCTTTGGACAACCCACTTTTTCAGCTTTGGCTGAACACTGGAATCACCTGGAGAGCTTAAACACCATGAATGCTTGAGCCCCACCCCCCCAGATATTCTGATTTAATTAGTATAGTGTGCAGCCTGGGCATCTGGACCAATTTTAATTACAGATCCAGTTGATATTTCAGTATCTATGTCAATTTTTCACTAGTTCTAAATTCATAAATAGAATAATGTGATTGGTACCTTAAATCCCAGGGGGGGTTCATTGGGAAGAAGTTAATAGCATAACCTTACTCTACTCCAATCCATGGAAAGAAATGCTGTTTTTCAAATTCATTTGACAATTACTGTTCTTTCCACAAGAGTGTTAAGACCTAAGATTTGCAAGGTCAAGATTAGAGTATGAGCCTAGGAGAAAGGGAGCAAAGAGATTTCTCAGTCAGCTTTTTTTTTTTTTTGCGGTACGCAGGCCTCTCACTGTGTGGCCTCTACCGTTGCGGAGTACAGGCTCCGGACGCGCAGGCTCAGCGGCCATGGCTCACGGGCCTAGCCGCTCTGCGGCATGTGGGATCTTCCCAGCCCGGGGCACGAACCCGTGTCCCCTGCATCGGCAGGTGGACTCTCAACCACTGTGCCACCAGGGAAGCCCTCTCAGTCTGCTTTTTAAAAGGAGGAGTCACAACACCCTTATGGTTTGTCAGGCTCATCAGTATAAAAGACTAGATAAGGGAATTGAGTCAACTCTAATGGGTAAGGTAGTATAGATTAGTGGAGTTTCCTCTGTGGCAGCTAGCCCTGAGTACCTCACAAGAAGGAGAGAATAGCAAGGTGATCACAGAGTTGGGAATCTTTATATTCTTTTGAAGACATGCCTAAGAATTAACATGTACTGAGAACCAATCCAGTAAATAATTGTCAGATGCCTACTTTGGGGCAGGTACTGGGGATAAAATAATGAAGAAAGGGAATTCCACTTCCAGATTGGTAGCCTAAGGAGGAGACTGGCAATCCTGCTTCCTAGCAAAACAACGATAACTGGTGAAAAAATTCTGTCTTTAAAATCTTTAAAAAATTCTAAGTCTCTGCAAATTTTCCTAAGGACAAAGAGAAAATGAAGAAACACACATTTAAGGAAATCTACTAAAACTCATTAAGAACAGAAAGTCTATGATGTTTAAACCAATACTCACCCCCTCACTCGCCAATAAATTAGATCACTTAGATTAATGGGCAAATTTTTAGAAAGATGCAAACTACCAAAACTGACTCAAGATAAAATAGAAAAAACTACCCACAGAAAAAAGTCCAGTCCTAGATGGCTTCACTGGTAAATTCTACAAAACATATAAAAAATTAATACCGGACTTCCCTGGTGACGCAGTGGTTGAGAATCTGCCCGCTAATGCAGGGGACACGGGTTCGAGACCTGGTCTGGAAAGATCCCACATGCCGCGGAGCAACTGGGCCCATGAGCCATAACTACTGAGCCTGTGCGTCTGGAGCCTGTGCTCCACAACAAGAGAGGCCATGATAGTGAGAGGCCCGCACACCGCAATGAAGAGTGGCCCCCGCTTGCCGCAACTAGAGAAGGCCCTCGCACAGAAACGAAGACCCAACACAGCCAAAAATAAATAAATAAAATTAATACCAATTATTTACGAAGTTTTCCAAAACACTGAAGGGGAGTCACTGCCCAACTCATTCCGTAAGGCCTGTATTACGCTGATACTGAAACTAGACAAAGACATCACAAGAAAAGAAGACTACAGACCAATATCTTATGAGTATGGATGCAAAAATCCTCAACAAAATACTAGCAAGCTAAATTCAGCAACACATAGAAAGGATTATACACCATGACTAAATGAGACCTCCCAGGAATTCAAGGTGGGTTTAACATTCGACAAATCAATTAATGTTATACATTATATCAATAGAATAAAGGACAAAATCCACATAACCTTTCAACAGACTCAGAAAAAGCATTTGGCAAAATCCAACACACCTTCATGATAAAAACTTTGAACACAATAAGATAAAAGGGAACTTCTTCAACCTGATAAAGGGTATCTATTCACTGATACCCTATCAAAATCACAAATTTTTTTCTGCAGAAATTGTCAAGCTGATCCTAAAATTGTATGAAAATGCAAGAGACCCAGAAGAACCAAAACAATTTTGAAAAAAACAATGTTGAAGAACGCAAACTTCCAGCTTCAAAACTTACTACAAAACTACAGTAATCAAGATAGTGTGGTACTGGCATAAAGACAAAATAGGTAGACAGAGTAGAATTGAGAGTCTAGAAATAAACACTCACATTTATAGTCAACTGATTTTCCACATGGCTGCCAAGACAATTCAATGGGGAAAGAATAGTCCCCATTGAACTTTCAACAAATGGTGCTGGGACAACTGGAAAGGCACATCCAAAAGAATGAAATTGGGGGCTTCCCTGGTGGTGCAGTGGTTGAGAGTCTCCCTGCCGATGCAGGGGACACGGGTTTGTGCCCCGGTCGGGGAAGATCCCACATGCCGCGGAGCGGCTAGGCCCGTGAGCCATGGCTGCTGAGCCTGCGCGTCCGGAGCCTGTGCTCCGCAACAGAAGAGGCCACAACAGTGAGAGGCCCGCGTACTGCAAAAAAAGAAAAAAAAAAAAAAAGGAATGAAGTTGAGCTCTTACTTCACACCTTTACATGGCTCAAAGACCTGTCTATAATATTTAAATGTATAAAACTCTTGGAAGAAAATATAGGCAGAAATCTTTGTGACCTTGAAATAGGCAATGAATTTTTAGATATGACACCTAAACTACAAGCCAAAAAAAAAAAAAAAACACAGTTTGGACTTTATCAAAATTAAAAGCATTTGTGCTTCAAAGGATGTTATCAAAATAGTAAAAAGACAACCCACAGAATGGGAGAAAATAATTGCAAATCATATATCAATCAACAAGGGATTTGTATCTAGAATACATAAAGAACTCTTAGATAACTCAATAATAAAAAAAGATAACCCAATTTTTTAAATCGGCAAAACCTGTTCTTCAAAGAAAATATACAAATGACTTGTAAACACATGTAAAATGTTCAACATCATTGGCCATCAGGAAAATGTAAAATAAAAATCACTGCTTTATACCCACTAGGATGACTAAAAAAGACTGATAACAACAAGTGTTGGTGAAGATGTGAGAAATCAGAACCCCTCATACACTGCTGGTGAGAAGGTAAAATGGTGCAGTCATTTTGGAAAATGGTCTGGCAGTTCTTCAAAAGATTAAACAGAGTTACCATATAACCCTGCAATTCTACTTATAGGTTATATATCCATGAACAGTAAAAACATGTCCACCCCACAAAAACTAGCACATGAGTGTTCATAGCAGCATTATTCGTAATAGCCAAAGAGGGAAAACAATTCACAGGTCCATCGCTGATGAACATATAAATAAAATATGGTATATCCATACAATTGGAATTCTATTTAGCCATAAAAAGGAATGAAGTACTAATACATGCCACAACATGGATAAACCTTAAAAATATTATGCTAAGTAAAACAAACCAAGCACACAAATCCACATATTACATGATTCACTTTGTATGAAAAGTCCAGAATAGGTAAATCTATAGATATAAAAAGTAGATTAGTGGTTGCCTAGGGTTGAGGGAGTGAGGAAAAATGGATGGGGGACTGCTAAGGGTACGGGATTTCCTTTAGGGGTGATGAAAATGTTGTAAAATTGATTGTGATAATGGTTACATGACTCTGTGAATATGCTGAATCCATTGAACTATATACTTCAAATGAGTAAATGTTATATATATGAATCATATCTCAATGAAATTGTTACCAAAAGATAGTGACTAAGATCATCAGTAATCCCTGCTCCCAGGGAATATTCCAATCTAATCATTTTCTCCCAGAGTAGTATAATATGCCATGGGAAGAGATAGGAAGGGTATTTAACGTTGCCTTGGGGGTGGGCTTTTTCAAAAGAACTTCCCAGAGATATGGTAAGTCAGCAAAGATTAGAAGACTAAATAGGAATATTGAATTAAGAGAATAACTAAAGCAAGGAGAATATTTCAAACGAGGAAATTTACACTATGAAAGGCTAGAGCAAGAGAGAGTTCGAACATTTGAGGAACTAAAATAAAATCCAACTGAAAAGAGTTGGATGATAACTAGGGCCTGTGTATGTGTGTTGGTGTGGGGGGGGGGGCGGTGCTAGATGAGAAAATTACTGTGAAGAACCATGTGGCCCATGGTATAAATCTGAAATTATACTATATCCTAAGAAAAAAACGGGGAGCTACTGAAGAGTTTTAAACGGAAGGGGCATTGGTATGATATCTTCTCATACACACACCATGTTTGGATGTATTTGTCTTATCTAGTAGTTTTTGAGTTCCTATACATATCGTCAGGAAAAAAAAAATCTTGCTAATATGACACATAAATCAGAAGACATAATTTGTCAGATTGACAAATTTGGCTACTCAAAACATTTTTTTAAAAATTCTTTTTGGCAAATATCACTTTGCTGACTTTACCAAAAGTAAAGTCAGAAGGCAACTGCCAAAACCTTGAAAAGCAAAATCAGAAGGCCATGGCAAGACTAAAAAAAATTTATAAATTACCTGTCAGATAAATATTAATTTCCCTAAACAATAGTCCTTATAAATCAAAGAAAAAAGACAACTTACAGAATGAAAATAGACAAACTATGAACAGAAAGTTAAAAGAAATGGAATACAAATGACTCAAGGCTTTGAGGGTATTCTCCAGTCCTCTTAATGACTGTGAGGCTCCCAAAAGCCTTTTATAAAAATTATTCTGTTTAATCAGAGTTAGTTCTGTTGCTTGCATCTAAGCACACTCCTAGGAAGCTTACAGTTTACTAAAAACCAAAATATATGTATGTCATGTATTCCAATACACAAACTCCAAGGCAATTAAGTTGCTGTATTTCTTATGTAATAACATGTTCTGGGATGAGTAAAGAGTTCTCAGGGAGGTTCATTTCCCTAAGTTCTCTGAAAAAGGAAAAGAAGAAACTTGCACAACAAATTGCAATGGGAAGCTGTTTCCTTATCTAATAAATGTCATTATTGTTAACTGTACCCCTGCACTGAATTGAGGAAAACAGTAAAGAAATAATAGTAATAAACACTATCTGCTTTACATTGTGAAAACTAATAAAGGGAAACTTCACGGAAATCAGGCTAGGAGGCCAGAAAGGGGAACTCTCATTCAGGTACCACTCAAGAACAATACAGATCCCAACAGAAAGAGATGTACCTTGCATCTCCAGCAGGAACACTACTTTACTACCTTCAGCAGGAGGAAGAAAACATTTCTCCTTGCCTGGAAACAGTTCAGCCAATCAGAGATTCCCACAACTCAGCCAATGAAAAGTCACCATACTATGAACTCCCAGTTTCCTCCAATGGACTTTCTGTTATAACAGCCCCTCCCAACTTCTCTTTCTCTTCTGAAAAAAGAGTTTCCTCTCCTTTCTTTTACCAGGCTTGCATGTGGTTTGCCATAGTTCCACCGTCCCAAATTACAGTTCTTTGCTGTTTCTTAATAAACCTACTTTGCTGGTAAAATAACTATCCGTTTTGTTGTTTTAGGTTAACAACATACACTATCTTTTTCAAACCACACAACATCCCAAGGTAGGAGCTCATTTTACATATGCTGAAACAACTAACAGAGATGTTAATTACCTTGATTAAGGTCATAACTAGCTTTGAACCAGATAATCTAGTCCTCCTCTTAACGGCTAAATTGCATTACCTATCTAAAGCACAGAGAAAATTACTTAAGGCTGTTTACCTGCCTATTAGTAATAACTATTCCTGAATGAAAAACTGTATTGTTTCTGACCTAAAGGATGGTCTAGGTAAGAACAATAATATACAGAGCTACGAACAAAAGACTAAACAAATGCCTTGAAGACATCTTAAGATTCCTACCTGAGAACATATTACCCTGAGAACATACCCAAATAGTTCCAGGAGGCAAGTTAATATTAACACTACTATAAAGCACTCTGCATTTCCTGTAAAGCATTTGTTCTCCATTTCTTAATTCATTGTATCTAGATGTTTCTTTTTGCCCATTTGAACCAGTGCTGCTTTTTTAAGTTACAATTCCCTTTATTTTTTTCCAAATATTTTAAGATTTTTTTTAAAGAAGATTTTGAGATATGGAAGGACTCAAGCTAAGGATGAATTCAAGGCCCAAAACTAGTCGAATTACAAAAAGAAAGGAAATCATCAAGTGTTTGCCAGTCACTCTCATGCATTTGCCAATGGAGCACCATGTATTCTTCAACAGACATTTACCGGGAGCCTAATTACTTTCCAAGGTGACAGGAAAACACACAAGAATAATTAATGCATGGTCTATGTCTTCACAAAACTCACAATCTAATAGAAAAGATAGGACATAATAAAAATAACTATAATTCAAGTTGAAAATAAATACCATGAGAAGGAAATATATTACTTTTGCCTAAGAAAAAGAAACAGAAAAACATTCCAGAGAAATACAAATCTGACATGCAAATTGTCCAGGGAGAGCATTCCAAGTGTAAGGGGCAACGTGAGGAAAAGCTCAAGGAATGAAAGTCTTGGTGTCTGTGCGCAACATAGAAAAGTATGATTTCACTGTTTGGTAGCATTATGAAGGGTAGAGTGTGGGATTAGACTGGAAATAGAGTTTGACTTGTGAAAACTTTCAGTGCCTGGCTCATGAGTCAAAACGTAATTCTAGAGGCCACAATCATCTAAACTAGGTACAGATACACTGAATTCTGTGTTTAGGCCATAGCGGGTGCTCAATCAGTGATGCCAACTGCATCATTATTTATTATGACATATCTTTTACATTAGTAGAATTAGTGAGGTGGGCAAAAGAAATGGCCCATAAGTAAATGGATACATTTAGATTTTAGTGTTTATCTCTTACATTTATTCTGCATGGCATTTAGAGTTTTGAGTAATACGTGACATGCATAATGCTTCCCAGAATATTTACTTGATAGGTAACAAAGTTAAGTGAGTTCTCATACTTGAAATAAAGAACTGGATGTCCTAAATACTTACATAAACATACTTACTTACATACTTACATAAACATAAACCTGGGTTTGTTTGTTTTTTTCATTTCTGTGCCCAGCATGAAGCTGTTAGAATAGAGTTGTTTTATACATCATTAAATAATAATATTTATCCTGCAGAGTTAAGCCATATTAATTGCATTTCTCATTTTTTTCTTTTGAAAGCAAACTGAAACAATGCAAAAAATTACAATCATTTTAAAGTTGATAACTATAATGTCCAAAATTTAATTTTTCTACTCAAGTTATACTAAGCATCTATTTTCATTATATGAATAATAAACTTTTAGACACATGTAAGCTTAATTCAATTCCTCCTTAGTTTGCTTTGGGGGACACCTAGTTCCCTACTATTGGGATCAAGGTGTTTTTAATTACCATTTAAGTTGTGTGAAAATTAGTTTTGAGACATCATTTTTCTTTTTTTTTTTGGTAATATGCGTCTCCTACCTGATGCCTGTCCTTGAGAGAATCATTTTCCAGTTGATAAAGTATGCCCAGAAAAATACTAATCATTTGTCATTTAGGAAAACAGGGTACATATATCATACGTGCTTTTGTTTATTAAAATATTTCTGTTGAGTACACACTAAGCTTAAGAATCTGTCACATGATACACCATATATATATATATGTATATGTGTGTGTATGTATATGTGTGTGTGTGTATATACATATAAAGTTGAATTCAAGTTAAATTTCAAACTCAGCCATGGGAAAAGATGACTGTGACTTCATAATTAGCAGGGCAGAGCTCCAGGCCTCTTTATAGGTCAAACATGGTGGTCTCTATCATCCTGTTCTAGTTGTTGGTGGATCTGTGCTAATGACAACCTATAAATTATGAGCCCAGAAGCTGAGAGTCGAATACAGTGTTTATATCAAAGAGTTGGTTGTGTTCCCTTGAATCTGGAAACAGGTTGGCCTAGGAGTCAGCAGAATTGGGTTTTGTCCCAATTTAGCCACCAACAAGTTTGTGAAACATCTTCTCTAATCTGGTCCTCATCTGTGAAGTAACATTGATTCTAAAGGAAGACCACCTCTGGTCATAATGTTATAATAACAAGAAAAAGCACTTATATGGCATATTTCCATATTCATTGCCTAAAATAATACTCACCATGAACCTGTGAGAAGGTATAGGATAAATGTGAAAGACAAGAGGCTCGTAGCAAACGCAAAAATTTCAGAAGATAACTCCAAGGCTAATAAGATATTTCTCAAGCAGCCTGTCATAGCCTTACTAAAATTACCATGACCCAGGGTCTGGTCCTCAGATTTACAGGCTTCAAAACTCTCATTTACTGACAGGATTATCACTACCATCACTACTTTACAAATAAAAAATCTTTGGCTGAAGAAGTTACAATTCAGTCCATGATCTAAATGGAAATGAGTAAAAAAAGACAGAGCCTGCTATTGATAATAATGAGCAGAGCACTGCAAATTTGGCAGGACAAATCAAACTGGTTGTAAAATAAAAACATTTTACAAGCCTGGTAAAGAGGTTTCAGCTGTTTGTGTATGCAATGTCACTCTCATTAGTAAAGGTTATCTTGCAGCTCCAGTCTGTAGTTTCTTATTAACAAAATGGAAAGTGAATATACATACTAAATTAAACGTTTCACCTCTTCAGGGCCGTATCTGACAACTCTGTTTATCCATGCATTCATTCTATTCAACAGTCATTTATTAAGCCTTCTATATACAAGGTAGCTTCATTTTGGGTAGCATAGAAAAAGTCAATACTTTCACAAGCAGATTCATATTTTTTATTGAATCATAAAAATGTAGCTTACAAAGAAGATATATAATAGCACTGATATCTTTGGCTGAAGCAAAATGTTATCCATTCAAAACTGGGATATGTCCTGTATTTTACACTCTTTCTAGACGCTGCAATTCAGTATCTGCACTGCAGAGCCAGGGTTGGGAGTGTCGCTCCCCAGGGGCCTGCTACAGCTGCCCCTACACCTCTGTTTCAGAAAGATCCACCTTTGCCTGTTCCCAAAAACTTACATTTCAGCTGCTGCTGGAAGGATTTTTGTTCTGAGTATTATACTCAGGTTCTGAATCAAAGGTTATATGGGAAAATAGTCAACCATTCTCTTAAAATAATCTATGGAATGAATAACTACTTAATTGACAAAAAATTACCAAATAGTTACATACTTGTATTTAGCTCCACTTACTTGTATTCTACCAATTGTTCAATGCCAAACTTACATGCCACTTCTACAAAGATTTCCCTGCTCCCTTCAGCTACAATTAAGTTCACCTTTTTTCAACATTCTCATTCTGAGGAGGGTTGGGTTAAAAACTTTCTTTTTATAAAAGATAAAGTAATAAAATATAGTTTCATTCTTAATGTTCTTATTTTATTTTTAAAGCTAAAATATATTCTACACAACTTTAATAGTAATCTCTGGAAGAAATAAAAATAAGAAAGAAATATAATAGTAGAACTTGTACATTTAAAAAAAAGAAGAAAGAAATGGCCAGAACACATAAAAGATAGAAAGCATGCAACAAAATCATAGAGATTAAAGTTAAGTATATCTGTTATTAGCAGCAAATATAAATGGTTTAAACGCTTCTGTATATTTTTTTAATGGCTTTCAGCTTAGTTTAAAAAAAAAAAACAAATGCCAATTATATAACTTACAAAACACACAGCTAAAACAAAATAATACAGAAAGAGTATGGGAAGGAAAGGGTTAACAGCAGATCTGTAACTCAGTCCCTCCTTCCTCAAGGACGCCAGAGGCCCTTTGACCTCAACTAGAACTCCTTATCACACCAATAGAACTTAATAACCGTAAAAAAAATGAGGCTCTTCCTGTGGCTTCTACATACTCACGTAAAGAATCCTTCTACCAGGATATATCTGCTCTGACTGGATTCATTTTTTTTTCCTAATGAATAAGCCTGAATTTTAAATTGATTATCCCAAGCTCTGCTGGAAAGTTGCAGTTAGTCACATAGTGTTCCTAGTTACATGGCTAACTAAGAGATCTCCAAACTGAGCAGCTTGCCTCTGCTAACTCATCTGGCACAGAATTAGACCTGGCACTCCAAACCCAAATAATCGCAGATCTTTGTCTAGCTAGGAGCATCTGACTGATTCAGGCACTCCAGGACAGCAGTTTAATGATGGGCATGGCTCCCTTCTTAAATCCTTTGCACAATACTTACTGCAGCTTTGTGCTAGGTAAGACTGTTTTGTTTGAGCCTGATGGACAATTGAGGCCTTTGTGATAGTGCAGAGGATAGTGTAAGGCAGGGCCATGATTTATAATAAGACCAATAAGGAAACAAACAAACAATACTGCCATAGTGTGGCATTATTATTTTTTGAAAAGGTAGACTTTGAGGCAAAGGACACTAAATGGAATTCCAAAAAAAGTAACAAAAGAAGAAAGATGCAAACCAATATCCTTTATATATTGCATGTGGATTTTAAAATGTTTAATCAAATATACATAGCGATATATAAAAGGATTTTATACCATAACCAAGTAAGATTTATCTTAGCTATATATAGAAAGGATTATATATCACAACCAAGTGAGATTTATCCTAGGAATGCAAGACTGATTTGAACATCCAAAAATCAACTAATGCAACATGCCATATCAATAGAATAAAGGACAAAAATCACAATATATGATAAAAAAGGAAAGATCTCTCAACAAACAAGGATTAGAAAGGAACTTCCTAAACCTCAAAAAAATCTACAAAAAAGTTACAGCTAACATATACTTAATGATGAAAGACTAAATGTTTTCTTTCCTAAAATCAGGGACAAGACAAGGATGTCAACTTTCACCACTACTATTCAATATTGTACTGGAAGTTCTAGTCAGTGCAGTAAGAAAAGAAAGAGAAATAAAAAACATCAGCTTGCAAGGGAAGAAGTAAAACTGGGCTTATTTACAAATGATCTGATTGTCTATGTAGATATCCTAAGGAATTTACAGAAGAAAAAAAACTACTAGAAATAATAAAAAGTTTAGCAAAGGTCATAGAATACAAGATTAAAATGTTAACTTTATTTCTATATACTAGAAACAAACAAACAATATAAAAATGAAATTAAGGGACAATTCCATTCATAATACTATCGAAAAGATTTAAATATTTAGGAATAAATTTAACAAAAGAAGTACAAGACTTGTAACAAAAAACTAGAAAACACTGCAGAGATAAATTAAAGATCCAAGCAAATGGAAAGATATATCATGTTCATGGATTGTTAACAAGGTAATTTCTCTCAACTTCAACATATCAGATTCAACATAAAAATCAAAATCCCAGCAGCCATTTTTGTAGAACTTCACAGTCTAAACTTAAACTTATATAGAAATATAAAGGGCCTAGAACAGCCAAAACAGTTTTGAAAAAGAATAAATGAATTAGGTTTACATTACCTGACTTCAACACTTACTATGAAGTTACAGTAATCAAGACAGTGTGGTAGTGGCATAAGGATAAGCACATAAATCAATGGAGCAGAGGTAAACTCCTAAATTTATGGTCATTTAATTTTTGACAAGATGCCAGGCAATTCAATGGGGAAAGAATAATCTCTTCAATAAATATTGAAGGGCAATGTCAATCTATATGACCCCCAAAAATGATATTAAAAGGAGGGATACGCGTTAGGAGGGACCTAACTCTTACCTTCGAATCACAACGGAACCCAGCCTTTATCAGTAAAATCCACCCAACTATCCCATAGATGCATGAATAAGCAATACATGCTTATTGTTGAATACAAAAAAAAATTTCTTTTTAATTTTGTTCTTCAAAAGAAGAGCAAAGAAGAAAATGAAAATAAAAAGACAAGTCACAATCTAGGAGAAATTATTTTCAAATCATATGTCATCATATATCTGATAAAGGACTTGTAAGGTCCAGAATATATAAAGAACTTTTACAAATGAATAACATTTAAAAGAACCCAGTTTAAAAATGGGCAGAAATTTGAGTAAACATTCATGAAAGATGATATACAAATACCTAATAAGCACGTGAAAAGATGTTCAACATTATTAGTCATTAGGGAAATGCAAATTAAAATCATAATGAGAAATCACTACACTCTCATTAGAGTGGCCATAATTCTGAAGACTAATGACACTAATGTGGATGAGAATACAAAAATACTGAACCTTCATACATTTCTGTTAAGAATTTTAAATGATACATCAACTTTGAAAACCAATTTGGCAATTTCTTAAAAATTTAAACAGATACCTGCCATGCAACACAGCAATTCCACTCCTAGGTATCTACCCAAGGCAAAGAAAAACTTAGGTCCACAAAAATAAATAAATAAATAAATATATATATATATATATATATATATATAAAAACATGCATGCACACATTCATGCACACACACACACACACAAATGTTCATGACAGCATTATTCAAAAGAGCCCAAAATGGGAAACAAAGTAGATTAACTGGTAAATGGATAAGCAAAATAATGTTATATCCATACAATGAACAGTATAAAAGAACAAACTCTTCATACATGCTACAACAAGGATAAACCTCAAAAACACTATACAGCCAAACACAAAAAAAGACTACATATTGCATGATTCCATTCATTTGAAATTTCTATATAAGGCAAACCTATAGAGACAGAATGCAGATTAGTGGTTACCTAAGGTTATGGATGGGAACAGGGATTGACTACACACGCAGAAGAGAACTTTTAGGCTGATGGAAAAGCTCTGAAACATGGTGTAAATTTATTCTTATTTTACTACTGAGTAATACAAGATCCTGTGTAATGAGATAATAATACAGCATTCCATTTAATGAGACATGCACATATATCTCATAGCTAGTGCTATGATTCTACTTATTATTGTCATTGCTATTATTAAGCCATAGGAAGGTTATGGTAACCTTACCTATGTAAGACTATGTAACCATAAAAAGAACTTGATCCTTCCATCCAAGATTATCCTAAACCCATGGCAGCTCACAAAAGACCAGTCTGTTACTTAAGTTGAGAAATTGGTATCTTTTCTTATTATATACAAAATATTTTGGCCTTAAAATAACTGTTTCAAAGAATGAATTCACTCTGTGAGTTATAGTATTTCTTGACATTTGCTAACACTTTCTAGTTCCAACCCATTTTCATATATAATCTTTGTCAATGAAGAAGAAATGGAAGGCATTTTGTCTCCAGTTTACGTTATGGAACTGAAGCTTGGGGATTTTTAAACGAACTCCTAAATTCACAGATATATTAGGAAGGGGAGCCAGGACATGACCCTGAGTCTTTCTACTCCCCAATGTCTGCTTCCCCCCACTGCAGTGCCATTTATCCTAAATGAATTATTTTTCCCCTGAAGGGACAAAATAACATTTTAAATGAACAATTTGTTTAAAATATATTCAAAGAAATTGAGTAACAATAATCAAAAATCCTGTCTTACATTGGAATAGTACTATCTACTTTTTTTTTCAGTTTTATTGAGGTGTAATTGAAAAAAACTTTTAAAGTGCAACATGATGATTTCATGTATGTCTAAATGAGTTCTTGTAACTTTTTATACTATGCTCTGTGATCTGGGTCACTGGAAGAATTGGTTTTGCCAGGAGTTTTAAATAAGTGCATAAAACCCTTGCTTAAAAAAAAACTTCTCAATACAAAAAACAGAAATGAACAAAGGCTAAATAGTAACCTAATAATTTCATACTATTATATATTCATAAATCAAATAAGCATAATGTGGTTTAAAATAAGTAAAATCATGTAAACAAGAAAAATTTAAATATTACCTCAGAATTCTACTAATCAGCTAATTTTTCTTTTCTCTAAGTACCTGAGTCATCAAAGGGAGTTTATATTCTGGGAAAATCTACCAAGTTGCTTTTTAATCTCAATAATTAAATATCATGAAAGCATATAGGTATTAATATATATATAAGTATACATTGAAGCACATTTTATTCAGTTGATACATATACGTATTATACATTTACATACTTATATGTGTGCATGTGCCTACTAACGAAAAATAACTTAATTTTTTAAGTTGTGTCATAGATTTTCTTGTATATCTACTTAGGAATTATAAAAAATTTTGTGCAGTCAAAATTCCAGTTAAATTGTGAATAGTGAATCACTCAAGTAACTAATTCTCGAAGGAAATAATATTGAGCTCAGTTGACAGTCTCTTATTCATATCATACTCTTTTCAAAGTGAAAACTAGGCAGGCAAAATTTGAACTAAGAAAAGGTTGTTTCTGATTCCTCCTACTCTCTCTGAGAATTTTTCTCCTTGCTCACTTCACCCTATAACATTTTTCCTTGGGATGTCCAGACCTCTCTGTTCCAAAAGGTGCTGCTTACCTCAAACATTCAGAAAGGGATCAGATATACAAACTCCTGCCAAGGTGTTAACATCCTACTGAAGATCAAAATTGAACTCTCATACCTCCTGATGGTTTACGGGTAGGAAGGAAAAGCAATGGAAAGGGCTTTAGATGGAGGTAACTAACAGACATGTGTAACATTCTTTGTCTTCTCTGATGACCAACCCTTATCAAGATTCTTATCACTTTAATTAATAAATATTTATTGACAATAAGATCAATGTCATAGGCTAAAGGTCACTATGTTGAAAGAATTTAAATATATCTCTATTCCTTAGGATTTGAAAATAAGTTGACAAGGAGTGTGGCAGAACTATATTTCATTTGAGAAAAATGAAACAGAGAAATTCTATGTCATCTCTTTTATGCTTAGTCCATTGCAAAAGAATTCCAAGAAGAGAGAACAGAGCCAGATCTTTAAATATTAATATTTGTAAGGTTAAATGGTTAATCCTGCTAATAAATTAAACTTATGGTAAGCTTCTGAGATTTTTAGGTATTGAATGAATATATGCATAATTAATTAGATATAATCAGAGATGGACAGCCCCACTTAAGTAAAACATTAGCATCATTATATGAACAGAGAGAAGATGGGATAACTTAAACAGTGACATTATTTTCAAATCACTTAAGCCAAATAATTCTGAATCCAAAAGCTTTGATGATGTATAATTCTGCTGAAAGACTGAATTGTAATCAGCCTGTGATACGTTATGTTGCAAAGCTGCAGCACTAGTGCATAACAGAATCTTATTTTCCATTAATTCTTTTTTTTTTCTGAAAATGCAAGCACTCCGTATGCTTAATAGCCCAAAAAAAAGAATGTTCTCCCATTCTGAGATTGCCCATTAGTGAGTATTTTATTTTTTAAAAAAACACACATGCAAAGAAAACAATGACTCTCAAAGCCATTTTTGAAAACTGACTTAACCTATGTGCTAAATCAAGGACAGTAACCTGTCGAATAGTACTAGTTCAATTGTGTATTTTAGCAAAAAAATCAACAACATATGCTGTATTTATAGTGACTTTTGAACTCATTTAATGGGATACTTCCTCCACAAGACTGGATTCAGAGGCAGGATGCAAAAGAAAGAGCTCTAGTAGAAGCAAAATTAGATTACATGGGAGGATCTGTCACAACTATAAGGACCTCCCCCAATGAAGAAAGTTTCACTGGAAATAGACCCCTTTTATAAATATTAATCTAAGAATAGAGACAAACAAGATACCTGGGCCATAAAACTACCTCATATTCTAGAGCTGTATTGTCCAAAGAGGTAGCCACTAGCCACATGTGACTCTTTAAATTAAAATTTTTTAATTAATTACAATTAAATAAAATTTCAAATACCATTCATCATTCACAGTAGTCATGCTTTAAGTACTCAAAAGCCACATGTGGTTATAGTGCTGAACAGCAGAAAAAGAACTTTCCCATCATCACAAAAATTTCTATTGGACAGCACTGTTCTAGAACTCCGCATGGACAGGGACCATAAGTGTTTGAACCACTAATGTAAGTGCCTAGCACAATACCCGGTGCATAGGACGTATTTAGTAAATATTGGTCTAATTAATTAACAATCAAATGAATGGCCATCATTTTTTTTGGTAGCTCCACTACTCTACCTAAGGCTGGACAAAGTCACCACTAATTAGACGATTCACAGCCTTGAAGACAAACTACCCCATCTAAATTCCCACTTTCTACACCAAAATGGCTGAAACTGGAAGGCGATTTGTGAAAAGGTTAGATAAATGCACTTTAACATGTCATATTTAAGCTATTTTTGGTAAATAATATTGTTTACCTATTTTTTTTATTCTGGTCATCAGAATCTTAACTGCAAAATTCAGATGGTATACTTGTAACTACAAATTTTAATCATTAGAATACCCGAAGTGGTCCTTTAACTCAGATCTTTATAAAAACAACAACAAAAAGTTATAAATTACTGAACTCACATGATAAAATGAGAACAATAAGCAGCTTTCTACAATATATATTAATTTTAGAGTGTATATAATACATTGTACATAATATACTGTGGGATTCTGATATCGGTTTCTAATTCTCCTCAGAGGAAATTTGACAAGAAAAAAAAAAGTGAAACTTTTAAAGTGGTTAAGATAACCATTCCTGTTTTCGTTTGCTCTGGATCTCTCCTCTGGTATGTTCCATATTCTTCTGTTCTCCTATATGATTCATAAGGATGAAGATGTTCAGGTACTTGAAACAAAATTACTAGTACTACTTGCAGACTTTCTCAGCTTTTGCCTGCAATTGCTCCAAGTTGATTTTAACTACCTACTATTTTTCAACAGATTCTTATGAAAGTTTTTTTCCTCCACATACTTTGCAAACTATGTGCCATTAAATATGTTTTGATTGGAGCTCTGTCTTTTGGCCTGAACACTCTATGCAATCTAAGCTCTGTCTTTTCTGTTCCCTGCCCTGCCCTGTAATGACAGAAATGGCTATGTGCTGCTGCTGACTGAGGTCCATTCCACAGAAACATGAAGACAGCATGGTATTTCCTTCATAACACCTTTTCCACAGCTAACCCACCAACACCATGGTCCACTCAAGCAGCATACCAGAGGCAAGGTAGGGACTTACAAGGGGCGGGGGGGCAGGTGTTGCAAAGCCAGTAGACAGCCGGAGAGACAGGGAATTTACTGATAAATATCAATCAGCAACTGCTGTCCTACCAAGGGCCTTATGTTACATAGTATCAGCTGCACTCCCCTGTTTACTGCAGCATTATTCATTACAGCCAATATATGGAAACAACCTAAGGGTCCATTGACGGATGAACGGATAAAGAAGATATGGGGTGTGTGTGTGTGTGTGTGTGTGTGTGTGTGTGTGTGTGTGTGTGTGTGTGTGTGTGTGTGTGTACACACAATGGAATATTATTCAGCCATGAGAAAAGAAGGAAATCCTGCCATTTTCCATCAAGTTCCATAGATGCAACTTGAGGGCATTATGCTAAGTGAGATGTAATACAGAAAAAGACAAATATACTGCATGGTATCACTTATGCATGGAATCTAAAAAAAACAGTCAAACTCATGGAAACAAAGAATAGAAAAGTGGTTGCCAGGGGCAAGGGGGTGGGGGAAATAGGGAGAGGTTGGTAAAAGGGTACAAGCTTTCAGTTACAAGATGAATAAGGTCACAGGCTCTAATACAAATCATGGTGACTATCGTTGACAACACTGTATTGTATAAGTGAAATTTGCTAAGAGAGTAGAATTTAAATTTTCTCACACATACACACACACATACAAACAAGGTAAGTATGTAAGGTAATGGGTGTGTAAGTTAACTAGATGGAGAAAATCCTTTTACAATGTATACATAAATCAAATCACCATGATGTACACTTCAAATATCTTATGATTGTATATGTTACTTATACCTTAATAAAGCTGATTTTTTTAAGCCTCTAAACCAATTGATTCTGTGTGATTTCCTGGACACACACAAAAAATTAATGATAATGGCTCTAGAAATGATACTAACTTTCTCATCCCATTCTTTATTTAAATAAATGATAAAATACATAATATAGGAAGGATTAAACATTTTCTCAAAGCTCATAATATAATAATGTTTATTAAAAATAAACAATTATTATAAAGTTTAATAATGTTAATAAATAATTATTATTAAAATAACTTTAATTTTTCAGATTTTAATTTAATATTTAAAAATAATGTTCCATTATCTGTTGCAATTCTAACTTCTCAAGCACTCATAATTATGTTCAATATTTATACTTAAACACATATATATACATATAAACACACACTCACACAAATACACACACACTACTCAATTACTAGAAACTTTTAAAATAAAGTTTCAAGCTACAACAGGTATATGGACAAGAAAAAAAAGAGGCTGAAATCTAAGGATAGAAAGAATACAAGAAAATCAATCAATAAAGGCATAAGTCTTACTGTGGTGCCCAGCAAGTACCCAAATACAGTAGAATTATTTAGCGGTAAGAACTTGCTGGTTTGCTTGATATTTTTTTTCACTGAGGAATCAGCAGCTAGTATTGACTAGGATACTGGCTACATGTGGTTATAAGTACAGGTTGATAGTTACATTCTTCAATGGTGGGAAGTTGCCGCTTATCCTCTTAGCTGGTTATCTCCAAGTAGAAATCATTAAAACAACCTTATCCCCTTCAGGGATCTCCACCCTCTGCCTCAGTCAGTGTGCTTCAGGTTTTACAGCATCATTTGTTTTTCCGGCATCTCAATTTTCCTCTCCATAGACCCATGAGATTTAATAACACATATAGCAAAAACCTTACATTGTATTTCCTCTTTTTGAAGGGCTACAATTTCACATCTGTGCTGCCTGCCCACACCACCACAGATTTACTTGTCTAACACATCAAAATTTCAGACACATTCATGCCTTCTTTCTCGATGATCTTCTCACTTCCTTCTCACTTCCTTCTCTCTTCCAAAGACCCAAAGCTCACCATGAGCCTGATTCTCCAGCCACACAGCAGTCACTGTCCATTTTATCCTCGGCAGTTTCTCATCATTTCTTCTTGCTCGGAAAATGTTGTTTCTCTATATATTTCCAATTGTTTTACCCTGATACATTTGTAGCCTCATTTATTAATGGAGATTAAAACAACAACAACAAAATTGTCCAGTCCCAAAGTCAACAACCTGAATTAATGAAAACTCCCCAGTAGAGCAGTAGACTGTCCCAGATCTAACTTTAATACATGTCAGATTTCAAAGATTCTCTTCTACCTATAAGAAAGAGTGCTGTATTTCAGTTGGGTCCAAGTGGAGAAGCACTCAGCTAGGGTTAGTATATGCTGAGGTTCATGCTTAGGGAGTCAAGCTGAGGGTTTTCAGAGGCTTATTACTACTCTTTTTTTCTCATTCTATTCTCCCTAGGAAAATTCCATCAAAGGAATTTTTTTATCTAACCAATAGGAAAACAGGTGAGTGAGGCAAAATTTCCGATTTGCCAGAACTAAAACACATAGGTATTTTATCCAATATTTCATACTCAATTCACTGCACCCTGGAATGTCCTTTCTTTATATCGTGGGCTTAAATTAATTGAGCCTTGGATTACCTCTACAGCGCATTTCCCTCAGGTGTTTGAGAAGCTGGGATTACTGTTTTAAGTCATCCCTCGCCTGCCCATGCACTGCCTTTAACAAGTCCTCATGATTAAGAGAGCCAGCTGAGCTATGAAAAAAATGGTACCTTTACCAAGTAATGCCAATAATACCACACCTCCTTTTCCTTGGAGGAACCATCTTATCACTTAAAAAAAAAAAAAGCTAAAAATACATGGATATGTGTATCTATTCTCTTACGGTTGGTTAAGACCTTGAATAAATTAGATTATGTTTGATAGGAACTAAAGTTTCAAGATGGTTGTGATAGATCCCCAAATGCATAGAAATGGTGCTATAACTGAATAATCCAAGGATAAAACCAGAGAAAATTACTTTTCCCCATACAGTAATTAACTCACGTGGATTTGCAATGCCTCTGCCTAAAAAAAAAAAGATAGAATCAGTGATGTTTTGAAGTATGTCAAGAATTTTCAAAAGATTACTACTTTATACAAAGATGCTATAAATTCCCTCAGAGATGAAAAGGGTGGAGGATTTCTCTGACTCCTCTAGAATAGCCTCATTGACCCATTAGTTTTCAGTCTGTATGTCTAGCCAACTCTTTCCCAAACAACTAGAATGATGCAGCAAGCTGTCAGAGCTGGTGAAAGGAATATTGAAACTTATAAGCTTCTTAGTATTTGCAAATTGAATACTTGTGTTATTCATTGGGAGCTTTAGTAAAAGAAAAGAATCACTTCCTTTTTGAGGTAGTTCACAGTTCTTTAAAAACACTCAAATTATCTCAAAGACTTGTTAAATTTCTGCAGTAAATGTGTTTTAGCAAAAGCTGAATATAAATAGGGACTTCCTTTAGCACAGCATTTTTCAGTGATCAAAGTCAAGTCGTTGTAAGACAAAACAAGTCAGCCTTCCAGTTCAGAGTATCTACAAAAGCAAATTCTCTAGAGTTAAGGGCCAAAATCTCAACAGAAACATGTATATACTTCAAGTTCTATCATGAATTAGAATTAATAATGTCCAGTAAATCTATATGCAAACTCATTATGATAAGGTTACAACTATGCTAAAAAATTCATTTGTATACTTGAATACTAAGGTTTCTCAGGAAGAGGCAGGTCATGAGGTTTGAATTCACTTCAAAATAATTTTTCAGATACTCAGAACTTACCTTTTTGCTGCTAATTTTTCTTTCCCATGAGCCTTTTTGTGTAAAAAATAAATATATTTTTTTACTTTCCCTTCTTTATTATATAAAAGACATATACTATTAGTTATCTATTGCTGCATAACCTATAACTATAAAACTAAACAATTAGAACAATACACATTTAATATCTCACAGTCTCTGTGGGATCAGGAATTCAGACACAGCTTCACTAAGTGGATCCTCTGCTCCAGGGTTTCTCATGAGACTGCAATCACAGTGTCAGCCCAGGGTCCCTAACGCGGCTGCAATCAAGGGGGCAGCCCAGGCTGAAGTCATCTCAATGTGCAGCTGAAACAGGATCCACTAGCTCACTCAGTGGTTGGTGGCATGATTTGGTTTCTCCCAAGCTACTAAATTGAGGGCCTCACTTTCTTCAAGGCTGTTCACAGGAGGCTGCCCAGATAACCCTCTCCATCAAAGCTAGCATATGAGGAGATCCAGGGAGAGAGGATATCAACAAGACAGAAGTCATAGTCTTTTATGACGACATTCCATCACTTTTGCTGTAATCTATCTTTGAGAAGCAAGTCACGAAGTCCAGCTACACTCAGGGGAAGGCTAGAATACCAGGAAGTAGGGATCACTGGAAACCATGCCAGAAGCTGCCTACTACAACTATATTTATACTCTTTTTACAGCTCTTTTTTCACATAAGAATAAATTGCAGAAATTATTTGCTCTCAGGTTATAGAGACTTTTTCATGGTCACATAGTAGTCCACTGGTTGTTGTACCACATTCAACCAATTTTTTGTAGTTGGGCATTTAGGTTATTTCCCACATTTTATTATTACAAACAATGACACAGTCAACAGCCCTCTACATTTTTAATTTCACATTTGTGTAGGTGTATCTTCAAAGTAAATCTCTAAAAATGGTCAATAGGTAAATGCATATTTAACTTTATTAGATATTGCAAAATTCCCCTCTACAGGGATTGTAACATTTTGCCCTTACACCAACAGGACAACATATGTTGTTCCACAGCCTTACCAACAAAGTATATTGTCAAGCTTTTATGTTTTTGCCAGTCTTTCAATCGTTCCATATATTTAAAAGCCATTAGATATCTTTTTCTGTGAACTGTTTATGTCTTTTGCCCATTTTTTTTCTATCAGGTTTTAGCCTTTTTTCCCCTCACGTTTTATGATCCCCTTTATATATTAAGAAAATTGGCTCATTGTCTATTATAAGTTGTAGATATTTTCTCCCAATTGGTCATTTGTCTTTTGACTTTGCTGATGATTTTTTTCCCCACACAAAAGTTTTATGTAGTCAAACTTATCAATCTTTAACTTTATTACTTCTGAATTTTAAGTCATAAATAGAAAGTTTTTCCCACACCAAAGTTATAAGAAAATTCACTGATGTTATCTCCTAGAACATGAATAGTTTCATTTTTTTATATTTAAATCTCTCATCCATTTGCAGTTTATTCTAGTGTTTTATGGAAAATGGATCAGAGATTTAAATATAAATTTAAATTTGATGAAATTCTCTTTCATCAAATCTAGCCAAAATACAAAAATCATATACATCAATACATATTGATTTTTGTACCCTAATTTTACATCTTATTACAATGCATCAATATATCCCAAACCACATAAGCACACTGTGCCTATCCATAATCTGAGTAAATGGGAATTTGAGAGACTTCAAGGTTATCCACTATTTATACCTAACCAAAATGCTTGAAATTCTAGTAACTTTTAAAATCCTGGTTAAAGAATTTATTACTGCTAGTTTTAAGGGTGAAGAAATTTTAACGATTACAGTGCATTCTGAAATGTTCCAATTAAATCATAAACAGTAAGGGAAATACTACTTTTATTATACAGGTTAAATCAGTTTTTACTAAACTGATTTACTATTTTAAATAACTAATAATTTTTAGAAACAAAATGAATAAATGCTAATGCTTCAGATAGTGCAATGCCAAGTTTAATACTACCTCAGATATCATATTCAAAGAAATAAAGTTCACACATACTGAATGAACAAACAGATGAATAATACTAATAGGCACTAGGCCATTTATCCATTACAGTAATGAATGCCACCTCATATTCATTTGGTCAGGAAGAAAAATCTAAGCAGTTTCTGTCCACAAACATCAATATTTCTTACTGATAGATGAAATCAAATCACAAAAGCAAGCAACTTTTATTGACGGTTTTCCCTTCACTAAATCTGCTTTCTGACAAGCAATGAAATAATAACACATACTATCAGAATCAAATTCTGTAATCACCAGCAGGAACTCTCTGAAACCTAAATGAAGATGAAGACCCATGTATGGGATGTACTTGAAATCTTAAATAGTTACAATGAGATCACCTCAAATAGTTATTTTTAGCCCAAACACATAAGCCAAAGAACATGAAATACAAATCAATTAAGTTGTCAGAAAATCTCTTCAACTCCAGCCCTATAATGTGAAAACTACACTATGCAAAATTGCTGAGGTTAAAATGCAACACCATTTTAGAAAGAATAATTTTTTTAATGCACACTGAAAGGAAAAGTTTCAGTTGAAATAAATGTCCTTGAGTTCTTCATGTAAACAAGTTTTGAATGTGGTAATGAGAAAGAACCTACTGGATTTATATGCTAGAACTATAGCTCACCTTAACATAAAAAAAAAAAATCAAATTGCAAAGATGCCTTCCCCTTCACCTAATTCTACATTAACCTTCCACTTTTATATTTAACAGTCAATCCCAAGCCAGCTCATCCCACCTCCCTGTAAAGCACTTTAATATTTCTTTCCTTCTATAATAATAACCTAATAAGAGTATGTAATTTTGCCTCATTTTTCTTTCTTTGAGAGTATTTAGGGAATAATAATAAATGAAGCTTTTGACATTTCATAGAATTTAGCCACAGCTTTATTAAACTTCACTGAACTCCATCAAGTTCATTTTTATATAGGGCTGAATATCTTAACAGAACTCAAAAACCAATTCATACAACTTCTGATGTTGTACAGTTCCAGATGGGTTTGAGTGTAGTTTTTAGAATAGACCGGAATCAGAAAATAGTAGTTATGTAAAATTTTTTAAAGATTCTGTAAAACCAAAAAAAATTGAACTTTAAAAAATATTAAGAACATATGATATTTAAAAGATAAGGAGAAACTGACTGATAGCATCCTAGTTCAAGATAAAGCTTTCCATCTGTTCTCTTTTGCAGCCAAACAAACCTATCCCCATTATGGAAGATCCATCATTCCAAAATTTCAAACAGCCCTTTTATTTCCCTAATCAGAAGTGTGTACAATAGTCAAAAACAAACCTGACAAAACAGGCCTCTTGTCATTTATTGCTGCTTACTCTTGAAGGCATTTCACAGCTTGAATAAGTCTTTGTTTTACCAACTCTACCCCACAAAAAAGCTCACTTGTCAACCCACATAGAAAATAACTCAAATTGTTTCTTTACAACTTGAGATTATAGAGTGGTGGTAACCCTTTCATCCAGAGTACCTTAGCAATGCCAATATATTTCTGACTTTTACATTTTAAAGCACCCAAATCAGATGGTTCAGTAACTCTCAAATAAAAATTCCTAGTAAGCTTTTAAAAAATAAGAATCAAAAATTGGTTCTTTATCACCAAGGTCACGCAGAAAAATGTAGGAGTAACCAACTGCTCAATGAGTAAGTGCATTTACATTAAAGGTTAATATATTCAGTCTTTCAGTTCAAGAATAAACCATCTGGTTTCAAATGCAGAGTTGAAATGAGTCTATAAAAAGGTAAGAATTCTTGAGAACAGCTCAGAAACATACCCTCAGCAACTTCAAGTATTCACTATTTCTTTTTTTCTTAATTTTTATAATTTATATTCAAACCTACCAAATGAACATCTGCCTTCGACACATCACTGACATACAGTCAATAGGGTATTGCTATCTCTAGATTTCAATCTACCAAGAGTTGTTGTCATTTTAATGTGTCAGTATAGCAGTCAAGTAGACCTATACCTGCCCTAAGAAAAGAATTACATTCCTCTTCTGCCTTCTTCCCTCTACCTATGGGCATCTCCCTCTCCATCTTGTGGGCACAGGGCCATGCAGGGCTGTGACAGAAGTAGGAACCTGTGGCCTCACCTCCATGACTCCCCTGAGAGGAACTGCCATTTTTTGACTTCTCAGCAATACTTGCTACTCTTCCAGTACCTCTGTAAGAGTGTCCACCAAATGGAATAAACCACTTTCTTAACCTTGTGGAAACAAACCAAATAACTTCAAGCAAGGTCCAAAATTAAAGGTCAAAATACAATCCTCTGGTCCCCAAAAGTCCTTTGTATCAGTTATTTATTGCAATTTACCAAACTACCCCAAAACTTAGTGGCTCAAAATAGCAATTTATGATGTCTCACAATTCTGAAGGTAGTTCTTCTGTTCCACATGGTGTTGGCTGGGGTCCCTCATGCAGCTGCATTGTTTTGGTAGCTGAGCAGGGGCTGGATCGACCAAGAAGACCTCATTCATATAGCTAGGACTTAGTGTGGTTGTCAGCTGGACAACTCAGTTTTCTCCATGTGGCCTCTCTATCATATGGTGACCCATCTTCCAGGGCCTCCCCACATGGTTCTTCTCACCTCAGGATAGCCCGGAGTTCCCTACATCATGGCAGCTGGATTCCAAGAAAGCAAGAGCAAAACTGCCACTCCCTGAAAACAAGGCCCAGAACTGGCTCAGCGTCACTTTTTTGTCTTCAGTATTCTATTGGTCAAAGCAAGTCACAAGGCCAGCCCAGCTCAAGGTGAGAGCGGTGTTCAAGAGGTAGACTGCAACTCTTGATAGGAGTGGAATGCATATATAGGAAAAGGAGGAATTGTTGTGCAGCTATCTTGGGAGACTTTCTATCACATCCTAAGCACAACTTGAATGAAAATTCCTCTAAAGAAGAAGAGAAGGTGTTGTGGGACCTAAAGAAATTTAAAAGCTTTTGCACAGCAAAGGAAACCATAAACAAGACGAAAAGACAACTCTCAGAATGAGAGAAAATATTTGTAAACAAAGCAACTGACAAAGGATTAATCTCCAAAATATACAAGCAGCTTATGCAGCTCAATATCCAAAAAACAAACAACCCAACCCAAAACTGGGCAGAAGACCTAAAGAGACATTTATCCAAAGAAGATATACAGACTGCCAACAAACACATGAAAGGATGCTCAACATCACTGATCATTAGAGAAATGCAGATCAAAACTACAATGAGGTATCACCTCACACCAGTCAGAATGGCTATCTTCAAAAAATCTACAAACAATAAATGCTGGAGAGAGTGTGGAAAAAAGGGAACACTCTTGCACTGTTGGTGGAAATGTAATTTGATACAGCCACTGTGGAAAACGGCACGGAGGTTCCTTAAAAAACTGAAAATAGAACTACCCTACGACCCAGCAATCCCACTACTGGGCATATACCCTGAGAAAACCATAATTCAAAAAGAGTCATGTACCAAAATGTTCATTGCAGCACTATTTACAATAGCCAAGACATGGAAGCAACCTAAGTGTCCATCTACAGATGACTGGATAAAGAAGACGTGGCACATATATACAATGGAATATTACTCAGCCATAAAAAGAAATGAAATTGAGTTATTGGTAATGAGGTGGATGGACCTAGACTCTGTCATACAGAGTGAAGTAAGTCAGAAAGAGAAAAACAAATATCGTATGCTAACATATGTATATGGAATCTAAAAAAAAAAAAAAGGTTCTGAAGAACCTAGGGGCAGGACAGGAATAAAGACACAGACATAGAGAATGGACTTTAGGACACGGGGAGGGGGAAGAGTAAGCTGGGATTAAGTGAAAGAGTGGCATGGACTACCAAATTTTGTAGTGGCATATACACTACCAAATGTAAAATAGATAGCTAGTGGGAAGCAGCCACATAGCACAGGGAGACCAGCTCGGTGCTTTGTGACCACCTAGAGGGGTGGGATACGGAGAGTGGGAGGGAGAAGCAAAAGGGAGGGGATATGGGGATATATGTATACATATAGCTGATTCACTTTGTTATACAGCAGAAACTAACACAACAATGTAAAGCAATTACACTCCAATAAAGATGTTAAAAAAAATTTTTTTAATAAAAAATAGGGTAACATATGTTTACTTGTTAACTCTTTGCTAGAGTAGGAAACAGACATTAAATAATACAAGGAGGAAATGTCAAGAAAAGTCTATTTTTGTTTAATGCTATGATATTTAAAAATCAGGACAGCAATGACATGCTTCTTTTATTCTTAATATTACTCAGTTCCATGATTACTAAAATTTAGTAAAAATACCACTGCAGTAACTAATGAGAGTTACACTGCTATACCAGACCTTTCCCAGCTTGGCTTTCTTTCTTTCTTTTTTTTTTTTTTAATAAATTTACTTATTTATTTATTTTTGGCTGCATTGTTGCACTCAGGCTTTCTCTAGTTGCAGCAAGCGGGGGCTACTCTTCATTGTGGTGCATGGGCTTCTTATTGCGGTGGCTTCTCTTGTGTTGTGGAGCATGGGCTCTAGGCACATGGGCTTCAGTAGTTGTAGCACGCAGGCTTCAGTAGTTGTGGCTCGCGGGCTCTAGAGCGCAGGATCAGTAGCTGTGGCGCGCGGGCTTAGTTGCTCCACGGCATGTGCGATGTTCCCAGGCCAGGGATCAAACCTGTGTTCCCTGCATTAGCAGGAGGATTCTTAACCACTGTGCCACCAGGGAAGCCCCTTGGCTTGCTTTCAATTGCAATCAGTCATATCCTACTGCAGTAAACACAGAGGTCTAGGAATTTGAACAAGCGCTACGTAAAGGAGTCAGAGCACCTTTCCCAAAACCACAGATCAGATAGGAGTATCTATTACTGCATTGGTAGCTATGTTAATATTTAGTTAATACTTACACTGTTTTCATCCCCCAGTAATTATTTAAGTCTTGCCAGGGTATAGGCATGTTTGGAAAGAAAATGATGTTATGGTATCAATTCCTACTTTTGAGTACCACTTCAAATTTACAACCAAAGTATGAAGATATTGCTTCCCCAATAACCTCCTTTCTGATGTCCAAGAGATAGAAGGAAAAGAAATTTGAAATAAAAATGGAGGCCCCTCCCCCAGAGGAAGAAGAATAAGAAGTTATATGCCTAAAGTACCCTTACTATACACTAAAGTCTTGACTAGCCCCAGGAGCCTTTCTCTTTAAAAGAGCCAACAGTAATTGGACTATGGTGGATTGATCTTTAGAACCATATGGAATGAAGGAAATGCCATCAAATGAGATAGGGAAGACTGGAGCAGGAAAAGGTTTGAAAGGGAAGAGTTTTGGACATAATCCAGTTTGCAATGTCTGTTAGATATCCAAGTGGAGAAGTCAAGTCAGCGGTTAAATACTGATTTCTGTAGTTCAGGCTCTGGGCTGGTGATATAAATTTGGGATTTGTTGGCATCTACTTGGTATATCAGCTATGAGAATGGATGCAATCACCAAGGGAGTGAGTGTGCTGGAATACTTGAGTAATCAAAGGAAAGGGAGAAAAGGGAGCATCAGTTAATGAAACTGAGAAGAACTGGCCAGTGTATCCAGATGAAAACCACAAATCTATGTGAAGAAAGGGTATCAAGAAAGAGGGTGTGAGCAACTGTGTCATATGCTCTGAGAGGTCAAGTAAAAAGAAGACTGAGAATTGACCATTAAAAAACAAAGCAAAAACAAAACGCATTATTTCACAAGCACAATGTCAAACTGCCTTGTGAGACAGCATCTAATCATGCCCTAATAACCACATAAATTTAAATTTTCTAGTCCCATATTCTTCTACTTAAGATTAAGGGAAAAGCTATTAAGTAAACTGGTTTTCTGTCAGACACAAGTGCAAATGTTATTTTTTGATTCCCAAAATCAACATGGCATGACCATATGCCTTATGCTTAGTTACCTCAATAACAGCATTTCCTACAGTGCAGGACACAGCCTGCTGTTAAGATCAGACCCGAGGCTCCAGTACCCATCTGTTTTGAAGTCTCCTTTTCCCTAGTCTTCCTTATCTACAGAAAATGATCTGAGTAAAAGAAAAGAAAATTTAAAAAAAAGAAACAAACAGATATAATACAAGTCAAAAGCTAACCATAAACTGTAAGAGCAACACTGCAACATCCCAAAGATTAAAATTAAAGTTCTACTGAGAAAAAAAGTTAACATTGTCTTGAGTTCTTATCTTTAAGTATATTTTTTCACCAAATCGTAGAACAAGTCAATATGAAGAACTTGCAAGAGGAATCACACACTCTCAAAAAAGAACTTTACCCACTGTCTGACACCTATGTGTTACATATGGCAAGTAAACAGCATAAATGTTAAGAATGTTACTGTTACATTAACAGGGCTGCAAGGATGATGGACTCTTAAAATGCTAGAGTAACTCATTTTTCTCAGGACAGGAAAAAAGACAGAAAGAAAAAAAAGGAAGAGATCAAAATGATAAACTCTCTAGCATTTCATCACATTTCTCTTGATGCCACGATTTTCTTCAAGCCCATGACACTATTATCTTGTCATCCATCTTCCAGCTACAAGAATAAAAGTGTTTATTACTTTACACATTAGCTATATTTCTAATGAAGCAGTGTACAAACAGAACTGTATTTTCCTTATGATTGAGATTATGATTTCAGAGTTCTGAAGCAAGACATACTTTAAAATTATCTTTCAAAATGAAACACAATCAACAATGAGATATGCATGGAATGCTAGTACAGGTGAGACAGCACTGCAGGCACTGTGATTTCAAAGCACAGCTCCTGCTTACAAGGAGGTATGACCTCTATGCAGTCATAAAAATATATGGGCCTGAAAGGTAACAATAAAGAGGTGGGTAACATTAGCACCAAGTGAGTGATACAGAAAATAAGTGATATGGAACCTCAGGTCTACAAAAGATGACTCCCGAGAGATGTGGTCTAGACAGTCTCCAAAAGCCAATGGATCGTCCCCAGGGCCTTCCAGATGGAGTAGGAATTGAACCTAGAGGGAAGAGACAGGACGTGGCATGGACAAAGGCACAGAGGCGAGGTGGTTCTAGGTCGATGACTAGATACGAACAGTTGAAGTGGAAAATTCAAACAGGAAGATTGAAAAGAAAAGGAAATGAATGGCCATGTGCTAAGGACAGCACCAGTGCTCTTCTTTCCCTCTCATTTCTCTCTTCTTCTCCCCGTACCCCATACCACCCTCTGCCTAGTTTTGAATTAACCATGGCCTCTGGAGTCAGAGAAACTTGAATCCCAACTATACTTCTCACTACCTGTATAACCTGAGAAAGTTATTGAACTATCTGGGCCTCATTTTCTTTACATATGAATGGTGATAAGTATATCTATTTTTTTAATCTTATATTTTTATTATTTTTTATTGGAGTATAAGTGCTTTACAATGTTGTGTTAGTTTCTTCTGTACAACAAAGTAAATCAGCTATGTGTATATATACATCCCCTCCCTCTTGGACCTCCCTGACACTCACCCCCATCCCACCCATCTAGGTCATCAGAGAGCACCGAGCTGAGCTCCCTGTGCTCTACAGCAGGTTCCCATTAGTCATCTATTTTACACATGGTAGTACATACACATTTATAGTAATAATAATACCTAGTACTGTGTTAGGCACCATGCTCAGATCATTTGTACTCATTTAAACCTTATTTAATCCTCAGCTGCCCTCAGGGTATATATTATTTCCTTTGTGCACCGAGAAAATTGATAAGCAGGTCAAATTAGTTGGCCCAAACCATAAAGACAAAAACTGGCAAAGCAAGGAAGGATCAGAGGTGTTGCTGACCCCAAAGTCCTTATTCTTAGCCACTCTGATACACTAGACATAATAAATGCAAGACTTCAGTACAAAGCCTGCAGATAGTACGATGCCTGCTCTTGATATTATCATTACTGTCCAAAATTCTATAAGATGGTTTTTATTTGTTATTCTTATTTTTCTTGCTATTATCATTACTATTACAGAGAAAACTGAAATCCAGAGATTTTACTTAACTTTCCCCATGTGACATTGCTGGTAATTGACAGAGCAAAAATAGACTAGAGTCTGATTAACCAAGTTCTTAGATTTCAAGTTGAGAAGTTCATTTCCCTCCATTAATAGAGCACCACTGCAGTTTGTTTAATGTAGGAATAGAATGATAAAGGCATTGCTTTAGGAGGGTTAATCTGATTCTTGAAGCTTTTACTTAATATTTCCCTAACAGAATCAAAATTTTCTGTCTTTGGACCTCTTCTGTAGTCCACAAATGCCTATATCACTTTGTTATATATGTTGGACATAGTTCTTCCCTCCAGTCTTGACTAGAAGTTCTTTAAGAGGAAAATATATTTCCTATATATCTTTGTATATCCAGAGCTTAGCACAAATGTACCAAATTTAGTGCAGATGCAAAAGTGTTTGATGGATAAATGAATGGATGAAAGAGATGGATATGATAAATTCAAATAGAAGCACTTTTAGGAGTCTACATGGCAGTTTCAGGGATTTATGAACCCCATTGAAATTTATATGAAATGTGGACTATATGTACTTAAGTGCATTTTCAAGAAAGAAGTTCCACAGTTCTCGTCAGATTCTCAGAAAGATGCAGGACCTCATAAACATTAAGTGCCATTAGACTCAAGGTAGAGAGACCAGTTAAAAGTAACTGAATTTGTACAGAAAAAAAAGAAAGGACTAAACTAGTGGTACTGCAATAGATATGGAAATGATAACACAGTAAATGACATTCCATAAATAAGTCTACAGAATTTGACTCCAAAACCAGTAGTCACACAGACATAGAGAACAGGCTTGTGGCTGCCAAGGGAGAAGCGGGGTGGGAAAGGGAAGGTTTGGGAGTTTGGGATTAGCAAACTATCCCAAATGCAAACTATTGTATATAGGATGGTTACACAACAAGGTCTTACTGTATAGCACAGGGAGCTATATTCAATATTCTGTGATAAACCATGATGGAAAAGAATATGAAAAAGGATATATATGTATAACGGAGTCACTTTGTTCTACTGCAGAAATTAATACAACATTGTAAATCAAGTATACTTCAATAAAATTTTAAAAATAAAACAGCAGTCATTAGGTCTAGCATTCAGCATATAATACTGTGCGGTGTCATTGTAATGGTTAGTTCTAGGGAGATATGGCAGAGACATAACTTTCCCAGCTACCTGGCTTATTTCATGAAATGTTAGAAAGTCTTTAGAAATTTAAAATGCATATATCACATTCTTACAATCCTACAGTGAAGGCAATCTGCTTGCAAGTGATAGTCTACAAATGTTTACTGAATTCTGATATATGTGAAGAACTAAAAATTAGAGACACAGAGATAAGGAGTAGCAACTGTCTCCCTCCATTTTTGCTGGAAAACTGGAGAAATCTTACTTTAATGAGAAGAAGAAGGCCAGAGATTTTTAAAGTATACTTAATGAATCAGTAATATAATATGGATTGAACCATATATCATGGCCTCTCTGGTAAGACTGAGGGTGTATATTTGTCTCTAGGCATTGTGGGGTTGAGATAAATCATCCTGTGATCTTGCTCTTATTTCCCCCCCACCCCGTTTCTCAGTATTTTTATATGTATTATATTAAGCTTTAAAAAAACATGAGTTTTCAATAAAAACTCAAAGAGAGGGCTCCAAAGAAGAAGTCAAAAGAAGATGTTTGGAAAAAATCAGGGCCAGTCAACCTTGCTGTTGGTTAGAGGTTTACAGTGATAGGTACATAAGAATTTCAAGCTGTAGTATTTGTACTAATAGAGATACTTTTCACTGCTTTCTCTCTAGGTGACTGCCAGTATAGCTGGACATCAGCTGCCTTGTTTTATTTCTGGTTTTAAACTAACTAATTCTGGTATTCTGAAAGTGATCATGCATGTTGAATGTACGTGGAAAAAATTATTCAAACTCAAAGGCAAAAGAAAGTTTACAAAAATATTTAACATCTTTGTGAACTAAAAAAGAATGAAAACTGAAGACAGTGTGTGCAGGTACAATCATAGGCCTGCTCTACTCTTGACTCAGAAGCAGCCACTAGTGGCTCAGAGTGTTGCTCCTACAGGATAATAAGGACTAATGTTCCCCTAGAGAGGAGATGTGACAAAGTCAGAGTCATTGCTGGAAGTCAAAGGCTGGAGTGTTGTAACTCCCACAACTTGTTCTTGAGGCAGGTCTAGTTTTATAAGAAGCTCTGGACCAAGTGAGGCAAGAGAAGAACAGCACAGCCTCATCAAAGTCAAGCCAAGCCTCTCTAGGATAAGTGGATGGATGTGCACTATTGCTACTAGATAGTGACAATCAGTTCCATTATGAAACTTGGATCTGGGACAGGACACCAGAGAGCTGGTAGGAAACAAATGCAAAAATAAGACTATGAGGGATGATCCAGAAGTAGAGAGCAGGAAAAAAACAAATGCAAAAATCTCCCACAAAAGCTGATCTTACCATTCGCTTTTGCAATTTTATTGCATGTTATTAGCCAGAGAGGGGGAAAAACATCTAGAGAAGTATAACCAAGCTAGCACCAGTGGTTATTTCTAGAAATTTTGCTTTCTATTACATATTCCTTTTATATTTTTTTTACAGTAACTTTATATAGGAAGAAACAAAGACATATATCTTTATGCCTATATTAAAAAAAAAAAAACTGATCTCTCTAAACAAAATGCTGGAATCCCATGCAGATGCACAGTGCCAGAAAAAAACTCAAAAATCAAGTGATAAATTCACTCAAAATTAATTTTATGAAATACTGTGGCAAAAACTTTTTATTTATTTATTTTTTTTGCAGTACGTGGGCCTCTCACTGTTGTGGCCTCTCCCGTTGCGGAGCACAGGCTCCGGATGCGCAGGCTCAGCGGCCATGGCTCACAGGCCCAGCCACTCTGCGGCATGTGGGATCTTGCTGGACCGGGGCACGAACCCGTGTCCCCTGCATCGACAGGCAGACTCTCAACCACTGCGCCACCAGGGAACCCCTATTTTTTAATTGTATACAGTCAAGGTGTACTATAGCAAAGACTTTCAAATAAGTATGTTTAGGTTGTTGAAAGAGATGTATTAGGGAGACCTTCAAGATGGCAGAGGAGTAAGAAGTGGAGATCACCTTCTTCCCCACAAATACATCAGAAATACATCCACATGTGGAACAACTCCTACAGAACACCTACTGAACGCTGAAGACCTCAGACTTCCCAAAAGGCAAGAAACTCCCCAAGTACCTGGGTAGAGTAAAAGAAAAAACAGAGACAAAAGAATAGGGACGGGACCTGCACCCCTGGGAGGGAGCTGTGAAAGAGGAAAAGTTTCCACACACTAGGAAGCCCCTTCGCTGGCGGAGACGATGGGGAGTGGCAGGGGGAAGCTTCGGAGCCACAGAGGAGACAGCAGCAACAGGGGTGCAGAGGGCAAGGCAGAGAGATTCCCGCACAGAGGATCGGTGCCTACCAGCACTCATCAGCCTGAGAGGTTTCTCTGCTCACCCGCCAGGGCAGGTGGGGGCTGGGAGCTGAGGCTCAGGCTTCGGAAGTCAGATCCCAGGGAGAGGACTGGGGTTGACTGCGTGAACACAGCCTGAAGTGGGCTAGTGCAACACTGCTAGCCGGGAGGGAGTCCGGGAAAAAGCCTGGACCTTCCTAAGAGGCAAGAGACCATTGTTTCCCTGTGGGCGAGGAGAGGGGATTCAGAGCACCGCCTAAAAGAGCACCAGAGACGGGTGCGAGCCGCGGCTATCAGCACAGACACCAGACATGGGCATGAAATGCCAAGGCTGCTGCTGCAGCCACCAAGAAGCCTGTGTGCAAGCACAGGTCACTATGCACACCTCCCCTCCTAGGAACCTGTGCAGCCCGCCACTGCCAGGGTCTCGTGAACCAGGGACAACTTCCCCGGGAGAACACACGGCACACCTCAGGCTGTTGCAATATCTCACCGGCCTCTGCCGATGCAGGCTTGCCCCGCATTCTGCACCTCGCCCTCCCCCCAGGCTTGAGTGAGCCAGAGCCCCCTAATCAGCTGCTACTTTAACCCCGTCCTGTCTGGGGGGGTAACAGTTGCCCTCAGGTGACCTACACACAGAGGCGGGGCCAAATCCAAAGCCAAAGCCCAGGAGTTGTGCAAACAAAGAAGAGAAAGGGAAATCTCTCCCAGCAGCAACAGGAGCAGCGGATTAAATCTCCACAATCAACTTGATGTACCCTGAAACTCTGGAATACCTGAACAGACAACGAATCACCCCAAAATTGAGGCAGTTGACTTGGGGAGCAACTGTAGACTTGCGATTTGCTTTATGCATCTAATGTGCTTCTGGTTTTATGTTTATCCTAGTTTAGTATTTAGAGTTTATTGTCATTGGTAGATTTGCTTATCGATTTGGTTGCTCTCTTCCTTTTTTTTTTAATATATAGATATATATTTTTTTCCTTTTTCTTTGTGTGAGTGTATATGTGTATACTTCTTTGTATGATTTTGTCTGTATAACTTTGCTTCTACCATTTGTCCTAGCGTTCTGTCTGGGATTTTGGTGGGTTTTTTTTGTTTTTTTACTATACTTATTAGTGCTTGTTATCATTGGTGGATTTGTTTTTTTTGGTTTGGTTGCTCTCTTCTTTCTTTCTTTCTTTTTTTATTACTTTTTAATTTTTTATTTTTAGTAATTTTTTAATTTATGATTTTAATGACTTTATTTTATTTTATTTTTCTCTTTCTTTCTTTCTTTATTTTTTTCTCCCTTTTATTCTGAGCTGTGTGGCTGACATGGTCTTGGTGGTCTGGCCGGATGTCAGGCCTGTGCCTCTGAGGTGGGAGAGCCGACTTCAGGACATTGGTTCACCAGAGACCTCCTGGCGCCACATAATATCAAATGCCAAAAGCTCTCCCAGAGATCTCATTCTCAATGCTAAGACCCAGTTCCACTCAACGAACAGCAAGCTACAGTGCTGGGCACCCTATGCCAAACAATTAGGAGAGAGGCTGCCCATTAGCAGAGAGGCTCCCTAGAATCATAATAAGGTCACAGACACTCCAAAACACGCCACCAGACACGGCCCTGCCCACCAGAAAGACAAGATCCAACCTCAACCACCACCAGTCCCCTCCACCAGGAAGACTACATAACCCACTGAATCAACATCAGCCACTGGGGGCAGACACCAAAAAAAAAGGGAACTACAAACCTTCAGCCTGCGAAAAAGGAGACCCCAAACACAGTAAGTTAAGCAAAGTGAGAAGACAGAGAAACACACAGCAGATGAAGGAGCAAGGTAAAAACCCACCAGACCAAACAAATCAAGAGGAAATAGGCAGACTACCTGAAAAAGAATTCAGAGTAATGATAGTAAAGCTGATCCAAAATCTTGGAAATAGAATGGAGAAAATACAAGAAATGTTTCACAAGGACCTAGAAGAACTAAAGAGCAAACAAACAATGATGAACAACACAATAAATGAAATAAAAAATTCTCTAGAAGGCATCAATAGCAGAATAACTGAGGCAGAAGAACGGATAAGTGACCTGGAAAATAAAATAGTGGAAATAACTACCTCAGAGAAGAATAAAGAAAAAGGAATGAAAAGAATTGAGGACATTCATAGAGACCTCTGGGACAACATTAAATGCACCAACAATTGAATTATAGGGACCCCAGAAGAAGAAGAGAAATAGAAAGGGACTACGAGAATATTTGAAGAGATAATAGTTGAAAACTTCCCTAATATGGGAAAGGAAATAGTTAATCAAGTGCGGGAAGCACACAGAGTCCCATACAGGATAAATCCAAGGAGAAACATGCCAAGACACATACTAAAAATCTATCAAAAATTAAATACAAAGAAAAAATATTAAAAACAGCAAGGGAAAAACAAAAAATAACATACAATGGAATCCCCATAAGGTTAACAGCTGATCTTTCAGCAGAAACTCTGCAAGCCAGAAGGGAGTAGCAGGACATATTTAAAGTGATGAAGGGAAAAACCTACAACCAAGATGACTCTACCCAGCAAGGATCTCATTCAGATTCGACAGAGAAATTAAAACCTTTACAGACAAGCAAAAGCTAAGAGAATTCAGCACCACCAAGGAACTTCTCTAGGCAGGAAACACAAGAGAAGGAAAAGACCTACAATAACTAACCCCAAACAATTAAGAAAATGGTAATAGGAATATATATAGTGATAACTACTTTAAATGTGAATGGATTAAATGCTCCAAACAAAAGACATAGACTGGCTGAATGGATACAAAAACAAGACTCGTATATATGCTGTCTACAAGAGACCCACTTCAGACCTAGGGACACATACAGACTGAAAGTGAGGGGACAGGAAAATATATTCCATGAAAATGGAAAACAAAAGAAAGCTGGAGTAGCAATTCTCATATCAGACAAAATAGACTTTAAAATAAAGACTATGGGCTTCCCTGGTGGCGCAGTGGTTGAGAGTCTGCCTGCCGATGCAGGGGACATGGGTTCGTGCCCCCATCCGGGAAGATCCCACATGCCGCGGAGTGGCTAGGTCCGTGAGTCATGGCTGCTGAGCCTGCGCGTCCGGAGCCTGTGCTCCGCAACGGGAGAGGCCACAACAGTGAGAGGCCCGCATACCGCAAAAAAATTAATTAATTTAATTTAATTTAATTAAAGACTATTAGAAGAGACAAAGAAGGACAGTACACATGATCCAGGGATGATTCCAAGATAAGATATAACAATTGTAAGTATTTATGCTCCAAACTTAAGAGCACCTCAATACATAAGGCAAATGCTAACACCCATAAAAGGGGAAATTGACAGTAACACAATCATAGTAGGGAACTTTAACACCCCACTTTCATCAATGCACAGTTCATCCAAAATGAAAATAAATAAGGAAACATAAGCTTTAAATGGCACACTAAACAAGATGGACTTAATTGATATTATAGGACATTCTATCCAAAAACAACAGAATACACTTCCTTCTCAAGTGCTCATGGAACATTCTCCAGGATACATCATGTATTGAGTCACAAATCAAGCCTTGGTAAATTTAAGAAAATTGAAATAGTATCAAGTATCTTTTCCAACCACAAGGCTATGAGACTAGATATCAATTACAGAAAAAAAATTCTGTTAAAAATACGAACACATGGAGGCTAAACACTACAATACTAAATTACCAAGAGATCACTGAAGAAATCAAAGAGGAAATCAAAAAATACCTAGAAACAAATGACAAAGAAAACACGATTACCCAAAACTTATGAGATGCAGAAAAAGCAATTCTAAGAGGTAAGTTTATAGCAATACAATCCTACCTCAAGAAACAAGAAACATCTGAAATAAACAACCTAAACCTTACACCTTAAGCAATTAGAGAAAGAAGAACAAAAAAAAACCCAAGTTAGCAGAAGGAAAGAAATCATAAAGATCAGATCAGAAATAAATGAAAAAGAAATAAAGGAAACAATAGGAAAGATCAGTAAAACTAAAAGCTGGTTCTTTGAGAAGATAAACAAAATTCATAAACCATTAGCCAGATTCATCAAGAAAAAAGGGGAGAAGACTCAAATCAATAGAATTAGAAATGAAAAAGGAGAAGTAACAACTGACACTGCAGAAATACAAAGGATCATGAGAGATTACTACAAGCAACTATATGCCAATAAAATGGACAACCTGGAAGAAATGGACAAATCCTTAGAAAAGCAAAACCTTCTGAGACTGAACCAGGAAGAAATAGAAAATATAAACAGACCAATCACACGCACTGAAACTGAAACTGTGATTAAAAATCTTCCAACAAACAGAAGACCAGGACCAGATGGCTTCACAGGTGAATTCTATCAAACATTTACAGAAGAGCTAGCACCTATCCTTCTCAAAATCTTCCAAAATATAGCAGAGGGAGGAACACTCCCAAACTCATTCTACAAGGCTACAATCACCCTGATACCAAAAACAGACAAAGATGTCACAAAAAAAGAAAACTACAGGCCAATAACACTGATGAACATAGATGAAGAAATCCTCAGTAAAATAGTAGCAAACAGAATCCAACAGCACATTAAAAGGATCATACACCACAATCAAGTGGGGTTTATCCCAAGAATGCCAGGATTCTTCAGTATATGTAAATCAATCAATGTGATAAACCATATTAACAAATTGAAGGATAAAAGCCATATGATCAACTCAATAGATGCAGAAAAAGCTTCTGACAAAATTCAACACCCATTTATGATAAAAATCCCTCCAGAAAGTAGGCATACAGGGAACTTACCTCAACATAATAAAGGCCATATATGACAAGCCCACAGTCAACATCACTCTCAAAGGTGAAACTGAAACCATTTCCACTAAGATCAGGAACGAAACAAGGTTGCCCTCTCTCACCACTATTATTCAACATAGTTTTGGACGTTTTAGCCATAGCAATCAGAGAATAAAAAGAAATAAAAGGAATCCAAATCAGAAAAGAAGAGGTGAAGCTGTCTCTGTTTGCAGATGACATGATACTATACATAGAGAATCCTAAAGATGTTACCATAAAACTATTAAAGCTAATCAATGAATTTGGTAAAGTGGCAGGATAGAAAATTAATGCACAGACATCTTTGGCATTCCTGTACACTAATGAAGAAAAATCTGAAACAGAAATTAAGGAAACACTCCCATTTACCACTGCAACAAAAAGAATAAAATACCTAGAAATAAACCTACCTAAGTCGACAAAGATCTCTGTGCAGAAAACTATAAGACACTGATGATAGAAATTAAAGATGATACAAACAGATGGAGAGGCATACCATGTTCTTGGATTGGAAGAATCAACATTGTGAAAATGACTATACAACCCAAAGCAATCTACAGATTCTGTGAAATCCCTATCAAACTACCAATGACATTTTTCAAAGAACTAGAACAAAAAATTTCACAATTTCTATGGAAACACAAAAGACCCCGAATAGCCAAAGCAATCTTGAGAAAGAAAAATGGAACTGGAGGAATCACGCTTCTGGACTTCAGACTATACTACAAACCTACAGTAATCAAGACAGTAAGGAACTGGCACAAAAACAGAAATATAGATCAATGCAACAAGATAGAAAGCCCAGAGATAAACTCATGCATATATGGTCACCTTATTTTTGATAAAGGAGGCAAGAATATACAATGGAGAAAAGACAGCCTCTTCAATAAGTGGTGCTGGGAAAACTGGGCACCTACATGTAAAAGAATGAAATTAGAACACTCCCAAACACCATACAGAAAAATAAACTCAAAATGGATTAAAGACCTAAATGTTAGGCCAGACACTATAAAGCTTTAGAGGAAAACATAGGCAGAACACTCTTATGACATAAATCACAGCAAGATCCTTTTTGACCCACCTCCTAGAGAAATGAAAATAAAAACAAAAATAAACAAATGGGACCTAATGAAACTTAAAAGCTTTTACATAGCAAAGGAAACCATAAACAAGACAAAAAGACAACCCTCAAAATGGGAGAAAATATTTTCAAATGAAGCAACTGACAAAGGATTAAACTCCAAAATTTCCAAGCAGCTCATGTAGCTCAATATGAAAAAACAAACAACCCAATCCAAAAATGGGCAGAAGACCTAAATAGACATTTCTCCAAAGAAGATATACGGATCACCAACAAACACATGAAAGGATGCTCAACATCACTAATCATTAGAGAAATGCAAATCAAAACTACAATAAGATATCACCTCACACCAGTCAGAATGGCCATCTTCAAAAAATCTACAGACAGGGGCTTCCCTGGTGGTGAAGTGGTTGCGAGTCCCCCTACCAATGCAGCGGACACGGGTTTGTGCCCCGGTCCAGGAAGATCCCACATGCAATGGAGCGGCTAGGCCCGTGAGACATGGCTGCTGAGCCTGTGCATCCAGAGCCTGTGCTCCGCAACGGGAGATGCCACAACAGTGAGAGGTCCACGTACCGCAAAAAAAAAAAAAAAAAATCTACAGACAATAAATGCTGGAGAGCGTGTGGACCAAAGGGAACCCTCTTGCACTGTTGGTGGGAATGTAAATTGATACAGCCACTATGGAGAACAGTATGGAGGTTCCTTAAAAAACTAAAATTAGAACTACCATATGATCCAGCAATCCCAATACTGGGCATATACCCTGAGGAAACCATAATTCAAAAAGAGTCATGTACCACAATATTCACTGCAGTTCTATTTACAATACACTGGACATGGAAGCAACCTAAATGTCCATCAACAGATGAATGGATAAAGAAGATGTGGCACATATATACAAGGAATATTACTCAGCCATAAAATGAAACAAAATTGAATTATTTGTAGTGAGTTGGATGGACCTAGAGTCTGTCACACAGAGTGAAGTAAGTCAGAAAAAGAAAAACAAATACTGTATGCTAACACATATATATGGAATCTAAAAAAAACAAAATGGGTCTGAAGAACCTAGGGGCAAGACAGGAATAAAGACACAAACATAGAGAATGGACTTGAGAACATGGGGAGGGGGAAGGTTAAGTTGGGATGGAGTGAGAGAGTTGCATGGACATATATACACTACCAAATGCAAAATAGATAGCTACTGGGAAGCACCTGCATAGCACAGGGAAATCATCTCGGTGCTTTGTGACCACCTTGAGGGGTGGGATAGGGATGGAGGGAGGAAGATGCAAGAGGGAGGAGATATGGGGATATATGTATATGTATAGCTGATTCACTTTGTTATAAAGCGGAAACTGACACACCATTGTAAAGCAATTATACTCCAATAAAGATGTTGAAAAAAAAAATAAGGAGATGTATTTAAGAAAAACTTGCCTGAAAAAAGTGAAGAAGAAATTATAAAACAAAAAGGCAACAGCGGGCTTCCCTGGTGGCGCAGTGGTTCCCCAATGCAGGGGAAGCAGGTTCATGCCCCAGTCCGGGAGGATCCCACATGCCACGGAGTGGCTGGGCCCGTGCGCCATGGCCGCTGAGCCTGCGCATCCGAAGCCTGTGCTCCGCAACGGGAGAGGCCACAACAGTGAGAGAGGCTCGCGCACCGCAAAAAAAAAAAAAAAAAAGAGACAAAAGAGTTTAGACTCAAACACTGGGGAAATTGCCCAGAATGCTGCATAAAGGGACAAAGGAATTTTTTAAAAGAAAGAACAGTCAAGAAATACAGAAAAACAAGTACTAGTCCCGGCCATGATACCTATTTCATAACTGCTGTATTTAGGTATAATTTACATACAATAAATTCAACCATTTTTAAAAAAAAAAAAAGAAATGTGGAAGATACATTGAGAATCTCCAGTATACACATAAGAGGAGTTCCAGAAGAAAAGAGAGTAGGCCATAGGAGCAGAAATATTTGATGAAGCAATAACTAAGAAATTTTCAGAAGTGAAGCAGTACATGTATCTTCAGATCAAAAATGCACTGCTAGTACCAAGCATAATAAATGAATTCACACCCTGATGCATTATGGTGAAAGTGAAATAACATCAGGAGTGAAAGCATATCAATAACATACCCAAGTAATACATTAGACAGTTTTATCCACATTATTACTTGTATTTTTAAATCTCTCGCATAGTATTTATTTCTTACTCTTTTTTAAAAATATTTATTTAGTTAAGTTATTTTGGCTGCACAGGGTCTTAGCTGCGGCATGCGGGATATTTTTTTAGTTGCGGCATGCGTACTTCTTAGTTGTGGCATGTGGACTCTTAGTTGTGGCATGCGTGCGGGATCTAGTTCCCTGACTAGGGATCAGACCCGGGCACCCTGCATTGGGAGCGCCAAGTCTTACCCACTGGACCACCAGGGAAGTCCCTATTTCTCTACTCTTAATTTTCTTGTCCTTCTCTGATTTAATCTTCTGCACTGTAACTTTTTGAGATCAGTAGTATTATTTTACTATAATGTGAGACAAATATTATTTCATTAATGTTTTAGTCCATAAGGACAGAGACCATGTACTCTTTTTCACAGTTCTAACTCCAGCACTTGGAAATGTCTGGTGCATTGTTCTAGTGCCTAATAATGTTTAATAGTTGAAAGAGTAAATACTCTAAGAAATTAAGTGACTTCCCCACCTCTGACTCCTAATAAATGATAAAGCTGAACAACTTGCTGTTGACTGTTGACTCATTCCGATTTCACCACAGGGTCAAATCCTTAAGTATCCTTTCTGCATAGGCTACTGCCCATCCATTTCCCCTCCATCCATTTCTGGGCCAACGGTTTCTATTAGATCAATGTTATAATTAATCCTGCTTTTTTTTTTTTAACCACTCTCTTCTTTTTTGGCTCTTTATTTTGTCATTCAACATGTTATCAGTCACAAATTTAGATAATCCTCAAATTTATTGCACATATTTTTATATCTATATACAAGTTATTGGGACAAATATACCTCAGAAATAGGCAAGTCAAGAAAAGATGATGATTTGGGGAGTTAAGCGCAACTCAACAAATATTTTTTAAGGCCTATGTCCACAACAAGATGCTAGGTACGGCCCTCAAAAATATTATGTAGTATATTAGAAAAGCACATTATAAATATATAAATATGATAGAGGATGATGATGGGGGAAAGTAATATGCTACAGCATTCTAAAAAGAAAAGATGATATCTCTTTGGGGGGCATAGGGAAACATCATTGAGTACGTGCCTATTGTGAGGGCCTTGCAGAGAGTACCAGCACATTGACAGAAGGATATGGAAGTAGATAGAATTCCAGTTCAAGAAAAAAAATGAGCAAAAAACTGGAAGCAGAAAAATATGGGACTATTTAAAATGCAGCAATCTCTTAACTTGGTCTTCACGATAGAGTATGTGTGGAAAAGTAACAAAGAAGAAGAAAAGGTTGGAAATATGGCTTGAGGATATATAGAGCCTTGAATGTCATACTGGAGACCTTGTATATAATTTAGTAGGCAACAAGGAGCCATTAAAGATTTTTTTAAAAGAGAAACTGTATTATATCAAAGATACGCTTTTTGGTGTTTGAATATGGAGTTAGTACTTATACCCATGAATTTAAGTTTTGGCAGAATATCTAGGGGGAAGTGCACAGTTGAGAATGAAAGATGGCACTCAGGAGAGGAACTGGAGCTAGAGACGATGATTAACATCTTGGGAGTGAATAGGGACAAAGACAAATGTAAAACACATTAGGCAGCTGTTCAAGGATCCAGTCAGTGAGCTTGGGGCAGTCAGCAATGATGAGTGCTTCATTAAGTCAAGAGGAAATAAGATTAAGAAAAAGACCTGGATCTGGCCTTTAGAAAATGTTCTTCAATGTCAAATATCAGTACCAGTGGGATGGGTAAGGGCAGAAGCCTGAATGGTAGAGATAATAAATTAAACTGTAAAATAGGAGAAAGAACTAATGTCCTATGGGAAAATCTGGTAGAAAAAGGTGACCAGTAGGAGAGTGGAATGGGGTTACTTAGGATAAGGAAATCCTGAGCATTCTTTTGACATAGGGGAAGAATTAGGGCTCTTCTCTTTGTGCTAATGTCACAAACTCTCAAAGTACCCATTTCTCTGTCTTGTGATGCCTGTTTACTGCTCACTCCTCCATGCTAGACTGTAAGTTAATCAAGGGCAGATGCTGTGTCTTATTCACTGTTGTTTTCCCAGCAACTAACCCACTGCCCAACACACTGAAGACACAATACAAATATTTTAAGGTTCAAGAAAAGGTTTAAAATGGTATGAGGGAAAATGAAATTGGTATAGCAAGGTCCTGGAGGATGTGTGTAGGATCAGGAATAGGATGAAGGGCTAAATGTGGGTGAAAATAGTGGTTTATTATCTCATTATCCCCAGTGGTTTATTTGAAGAGTTTAAAAAGTCACATTATAAAATTTTGATATAGAAAATAAATACTAACCTATATAGGCAGTATATATTCTTTCCAAAGTTAGAACACAGGTAATCTGAGAGTTATGTCCCTATAAAAGGAGTGTTCTGTTTTCAGCTTTGAAATACCCATTCAAAAAATGTGTGTGGGGCTTCCCTGGTGGCACAGTGGTTGAGAGTCCACCTGCTGATGCAGGGGACACAGGTTCGTGCCCCAGTCCGGGAAGATCCCACATGCCGCGGAGTGGCTGGGCCCGTGAGCCATGGCTGCTGAGCCTGCGCGCCCGGAGCCTGTGCTCCGCCACAGGAGAGGCCACAACAGTGAGAGGCCCGTGTACCGCAAAAACAAAAAAAAAAAAACAAAAAAAAAAATTTGTGTGATCTTAAATAGTATTTTAAATAATAAATAAATAAGCTTGAAAGTTAAAGCAAGAAAAATTAATCCTGATCCAAGAAGAAAAAGCTGGAAAATCTAAGAAATCTTTGATGAGCAGAAAGGGGAAGAAAGTCACATAGCATAGAAGCTATAGATAAAACTCAAGAGAATATTCATTGTCCCCATACTACCCCCACGGCCTTCTTTGCTTGTTTGGCTGGTTTGGGGGTTTTGCTTTTGCCAAGTATTTCTGGCCCTGTGAGAATAAAGAAGACAGGGTATGGATGTTCGTATTTCAAATACACATGAGTTTCCAGGTTGTTCTATGGTACCAGTTGGAAGCTGTATTTTAAGAATTTGAGAAAAAGAGGAATAAAGGCATCACTGTACCTGCCAGGAATCGACTTGGTCCCCAAAGTAGCCACATGGTGAGAACCTGTCTCTTGGAGGGTCTGGAGATAGAGTCTATCTTGATGTCCAGCAGTTTTGGGTGAGGTCAGAGTGATTGAAGGTGGCAATGTTTTCTATTCCAACTTATCCAGGTGAACACATTTCAACAGAATAATTATTATGTAAGATGCCTCTAGTTTCAGTTCCTGAAATTTCAAATGTGAATGAGATTGGGGGAGGTAGTAGCAATGAACACAGAAAGCTGTAAGGAAGTAATGGTGTTTCTCCTGATGTCCCAATTAAGTGAGAGACTCCATAAGACGAAAGCAAATATGCCTATGCCCATTAGGTATGCTGTCACCTCTGAACTCATTCAGATGCAGCAACTGAATCTCAGATGTGAAGTGATTTGCCTATACAGGCACACATGGTGAGCTAATCACAGTGCCAGGATCAGAATGTATCATCCCCCAATTTTCAGTCTGTTCCTGAGTCTTGAGCCATTAGCCTATTATGATTTTACTCTTCAATTTATCCAGAGATACCTTTACTGTATTTACATTGTATTTCTGTTTAATGTTTCTCTTTCCACCCAAGCAGTCTGTCTTCTAAAACTTTGCTGGCCTTCACAATTCTCTCTTTCCCAGTGTGATACCATCTTCTCCACAGCCCTCCATACACGCAGTGGGCTAGGTTAGTCATAACTCTGTAGGGATTTTCAGGTTTTGAAGAAGAAGGTGATTTCTCATGCAAAGGCAAAACATTACACTGGTTTCATACATCCCCGGAGCACTAATCACCTTAGAGTTCTGGTCCCAGAAGAACAGATGTGTTTCTCTAGTCCTAACACCAAAATTACTCTTTTGGTAACTTTTAATGCTGTTGAAGAAACAAAGCTCCATAACAGAGGGAAAGACAAAATAACATGGCAATACTACCAGATCAATTTTCAACAGTAAGTATGAAATGTGCTTTTTCAATTTCATTTCATGAAATACTGGGCAAACACTAATAATTGTCCCTCATTCTCTCTCTGAAAACGAATCCCTTTTTATAAGAGAAAAAAAATACTAAAACATGGAGAATGCTTTGCTATAATTCATTCAAGCCAGATCATTTGCACATCAGCATACCAAACTGCTTTTGCACATCAGGACCTAGAATCATAAGTTAACTGGCCATGCAAGGCACCAAAAAGTGATCTAGTACAACTCACTACCTTCATTAAGAGGGGGACTCTCAAATCACCTAAGATAGAAGAGGTTTTTAATGACCTTTAAAGAAAAATATATCTTCCTTCTTTCTAATATTTAACAATGTTGAGAGAAAGGAAGGAAGGAAGGATGAAGGAAAGAAAGAAAGAAAGAAAGAAAGAAAGAAAGAAAGAAAGAAAGAAAGAAAGAAAGAAAGAAAGAAAGAAAGAAAGAAAGGAAGAAAGAAAGAAAGAAAGAAAGAAAGAAAAAGAAAATTCCATTATATCCAACCAAAATGCTTTAAGGAGCAACAGTAAAATAGCATAAGAGTTTTGCTTTATTTCATAACATATTGTTAATTTCTTAATGACATATTTGATGACTATGGTGGGAAAAGTAAAATTGCATATGTGTAATTTATATAATTCATAATTTATATAGCTTTATATTTCCAAATATTTAATACTGGCTCTTAAAAATAACAGATCATTGTTTAGGGTGATATAAACAAACAGCATGAACTAAGCCTCCTACACAACATGCTGTTACATAAAACCTGGAGGAAGTAATTCTAGAGGCAACTTTGTATCTTAGAAATAGTTATATTTAGTGGTAGAAGCAATGAATTGATTTAAATAAAAAACTGAACTGAGCAATAACTAAAGAATAATTTTCTCTCCATCATGTAAGACTTGGACAATATTCCCTTTTAAAGGGATTATGTAAGTGAATTATAGTTTCTAAAAGGGGTATTATGTTTTCACAAAGATGTTTTTTACAGAGACTAAAATTTTAGTAGGCGATTATTTAAATACTTTTTCTTAACTTTAAATCTCTTGGCGTTTGTATTGCCTGATATTGACAGTTAGCTCCCAGATTTGCACATTCCAGACTCAGTATTTTTAAAAAATCACCAATAGCTTTCTTGTTACAATATGATGTACCTTTTATTAAAATTCCCTGCCCATGCTTGTGCCACCGTTTCCAAGGTTACTCCAAACAGAGGATGCAGAGAAGTGACAAGGTTGGTGACAGATAAAGATAATGGCTTTCTAGGAAAAGTTTATGCAAAACTTCAAAGGACTTCAAAATTCCTATGGGTCATTTCATTTGCCATTGAAAAGAAGAATCAGAGCAATTCCTAGGTCATGGTACACACGATTTGTTCAAGGACCTTCTCTAGATTTTGTTATTGTCCAGATACTTAAGTGCAATCTTCACCTGGATACAGAGACCCCCAAGAGAACTGTGGATAAAATTCAGGAGATCAGTGAATGTTGATTGGAAAAAGTAACATTTTTATTTTCACTGAACTCTAAATGAAATTTATCATTTCCTGAAATTATGAGGCAATGAACCACAATGGTATTAAAGTCCTTATGACTTTGTCACCAATAGAAATCATAGATATTTCCATATCACAACATGGTTGTTGCAGATATTCTAAAATCTATGATTCATTTATGTTCATATCTACCTTAAAGTAGGGTAGTTATGTATGCTGATAGAGTAGGGGGTCTCTAGAGAAAGAGAACCAGGGATGGCTTTCTTGACATGAGAAGCCATTTTAGACATAAGCCATTTCGTGATCTAAGCCTGGCCACAATACTTGCCCCTGAACAGGTCTCAGTAATTAATGATCGTAAGGGAAAAAAGGAGTGCAGGAACAAAGGAAAAGCAGTCATGAAACAATAGTTCAGAGATAAAATAAAGTCCTAGTTCCTCCTCGAGGAACATACATAAGATTCTGATACATATCTTTGAGTTCTGTAGTAACTAAGGTCCTCACCCAGGTGGAGGATGGAGACTACCAGCTAAGACCTCAGACTGGTCAGTGGGAACCTGAGGAATGATGGTGCTGACCTTTTCTGGCCTTCGTGACTTCAACCAACTAAAGTTTGGACTCTGGCAACCTTTGCCCCTGTTCTATGCTGAATTCTCCTCTGCTGAAGCCCCTTCATGAGTATGCATATACCAGCCCAGCTCATATGTGAATATGCATGTACCCTTGGCTTAAAACTTCCCCAGTTTAGCTGTTCCAGGAGACACTGCTGGTGTTCTCCAGACTTGCTGCAAGAAACAAATCCTTTCTTCTCCTGATCTTTGGCTTGGCTGTGTCTTTTAGCTCAACACCCACCAAGAGACGAACCCAGTTTTCAGGTAACAATTATTATTATAAAACCCACAGTTTTTAAGTCTTTTTATGACTACATTTAAATATAATTTATTTCCTTTGCAATCCTATATGTTTCACTTTATACATTTAAAAATTATTCTATAGATACAGAATTACAAATTCTATTTGTAATCCTATATGTTTTACTTTATGCATTTAAAAATTATTCTGTGACAACAGGAGTAGCTTTGTTAACCCGCTCCCCAATGAAAATGGTGAAAATTATTTTTGGAAAACAATCATTCATAGACTCTGGAAATAATCCTAAGTACAAACAAAATTTTTTTAAAAAATATCAATTCAATAAAATCTATGAAAATTCAACTAAAAAAGATGAGAGTCTGTGGTATTTGAATTGAGACTGTTCCTTCCCTCTCTTCTCCCAGCTCAGCAAGGTGGAGACTCCATCCAGACTGCTGTAGTCAAGAACATAGGACTCCCTCTCTCCCCAGCTCCTGGCCAGAAGGCTGGGACTTCAGTGTTTCTCCTCCTGTCCCCAGCTGCCTGCTGCTGATGTTCAGCCCCAGGCAAGTACTATTAAGAGGTGAGGGTTCTCTTTTTCCTGTCCAAACCCTACTCATGGAATGTTGGCTCTGCCTTTGGTATGGCACACTGAAAATTCGGGACCCCATTAGCCCTTTCCCCTACTCATGAGGTAATGGCTCCTTACCAGGAAAACCAAGAGAACCTCAGGATGCTGACGCCCCTCCACTGAGTACTTAGCTCCTAGAGCAGGGATGTCACTCAGAGAGAAGCTTGCCATTGTCTCAAGCCAACCTCCAGAGCCCTAATTCAGAGATTTTGCCTGTGGGGAGAAGCAGGATGTATAATTAAATGAATTTTTTTAAAAAACCTCCTATTCCCAAAGGAACAAACGTCATCTGAGACAGAACATGAAGGAGTTTAAGCCTAAAAGGACTCTCAAGAAGAGTAGAGGTCGTGATGAAAGGCAGTTGGGAAGAGATGTGTGGATCTAATGAAAATACAACCTAGATGGTAAATTGGCTAATTTGCAGTAGAGAACCAGGGTCAGGAAATACCAAACACTGACCTCAGGAACTATAAAGGAGCCACAATTTGATTAGCTTCGTTTCTGTGGCAAGTTATGTCCCAGGACATTGCTGGAAACAATAGCGCAATCAGTCACCAACTAGTGAAATTTAACAACTGTGTATGGTCTGGGAAAAGAGTGAACTACTGGGACCACTGTCATCTTAGAATGACTGCTGGCATACCCAATCTGCACTTCCCTGAGGTGCAGTATCAGAGATTTAACACTGTGGGGGTAGAGAGGGAGAGGAAAATAGACTTCATTAAAATAATCCTGGCAGTCATTATACAAATAAACAAGCGAATAACAAGACGAAAGGGGTGGGGGCCAGGGGGCGGGGTGGGGGGCAGTTGGAGCCATACACAGATTTGCTACAGTGTATCAAAGATATCCAGTTTCCAACAACAAAATCATGAATCATGGAAAGTATTACACCAGAAAAAAAGCTGGCAACAGAAGCTGCCTGTGAGAGTGTCAAAGTGAGAGATGTCAGATATAAAAGAAAAAGGATTTCAAAGTAGCCATTATAAATATGTTCACAGAACTACAGGAAAGAATGTCTAAAGAAGTAAAGAAAGGGATGATGGCAATGTTTCATTAAATAGAGAATATCAATAAAGAGATAGAAATTAGAAAAAAGAACCAAACGAAATAGAAAAACACAATAACTGACATAAAAAATTCACTGTAGGGACTCAAAAGTAGATTTGAACTAGCAGAGGAAAGAAATAGTGAACTTGAAGATAGATTGGTAATGATTATGCAAGATGAAGAACAGAGAGAAAAAAGAATGAAGAAAAATGAATGGATCCTCAAAGAAATGTGGGTACCATTAAGCATACCAACACCCTCATTGATGGAAGTACCAGCAGGAGAGGCGAGAGAAGAGAAAATATATTCAAAGAAATAATGGCTGAACACTTCCCAAATTTATTGAAAAATAATAACCTACACATACAGGGAGCAAAATGAACTCTAAGCAAGAAAACACAGACAAATACATTATAGTATAAAAGTCAAAAACAAGGAGAAAATGTTGAAATCAGCAAGAAAAAGTTTGTTTTGAGAAGTTCAGGCACTAGACTGCCACAGGGTCCAATGACACAGAACAAAGTTGAAGACCCTCAGGCATAGTCATATAGAATAAAATAACTGACCACAGGGCACAGTGGGAGGGGGAAAAAACCCCAGTTTTCAATCTGCTTTTGTCAAAATGCTGCAGAAGAAAAAGTGTCCATAATCAAAATAAAGGGGAGGGGGCGGGTGGAGGACGTTGGGTTAAACAAAATTAAGTAGATTTTGTTACTACAGGACTTGTCATAAATTTTAAAATGTCAGTTGTGACTCTCAGGTATGGGTAAAACTTACATCATTTCCCAAATTACTTTAACCATAAAAAACATTTTTGAAGTACCTCTCCAGGCTCAAGGTTTGAAGAGCACTTTCAGAAACACTGACCTGCAGTTAATAAAAGTGAGGGGTATTGATAACTGCTGGGATCAGCTGGCATCTCTGTTTCCTATATGTCTGCATCAGGCACTACTTTCTCTTAAGGGCACCCATAATAGACCACTACCCATATTTTTAAGGACATCCTAGGTCAAAGGCTGTCTGAGGTTCCTGGTAGTGCTGCTTGCAAAGGTCCCCAAATTTAAGTCACCCTAAGGGGTGACTATGCCCTAGCCTGTCTTTTTTGATCTGGGGATCACATTCTGTTAAAAATCTTTAGACTCTATTAATGAGTGCAAAAAATGACAACCACTGCTAATGGGCTTCTATACATGGAAAATTTCTTCCCATTCCTGTTTCTAGTCTTAGGTGCTGGTTTATAATAACAGCCTATCAAAATGTTGCATGCCGCTTCAAAAAACGTAGTTATCATCTGAGAGCTATACTTAACATCAAATGCCAAGGCAGATTTATCAGCAGCTGAGGCCTGGAGCACAGCCAGTTCATGGCACTGAAGATTTGCTCACTGCAACTCACCATCAGAGGGTGTATGTTAGAGGAGGATGGACTCAAGCCAGATATCAAGAGCTATGGCTCAGCAACTTGAATCAGGGTGACAGCAAACAAGGACTGGAGGAGCGGCATAAAAGCACACGAAGACAACTTCAAAAAATATAATATTGCTGTTGCCTGTCAGAAAATAGCAATAGCAGCACAGAGGCCAACTTTAGTGTGCCAGGAGGTGAAGTGGCTTTTTTTTTTGTTTTTTAACAAAAATGCTTACAGCCTGTAAGAGAAAATGTGACTCATAAAAAGAACTAAGCACTATCTACAATGCAAACAGACAAATAAATAGATGGAAACTCACTATGGAAATTACCTTAGTCTAATCAAGTGTATCATCAAATAAAAATATTCTACATAGAAAACATGGTTCCTGGGCTTCCCTGGTGGCGCAGTGGTTGAGAGTCCGCCTGCCGATGCAAGGGACACAGGTTCGTGCCCAAGTCCGGGAGGATCCCACGTGCTGTGGAGCGGCTGGGCCCGTGAGCCATGGCCACTGAGCCTGCGCTTCCGGAGCCTGTGCTCCGCAATGGGAGAGGCCACAACAGTGAGAGGCCCGCATATCACAAAAAAACAAACAAACATGGTTCCTATATATTCTATATGGTCATTGACCTTTGCTTCTCTAATCCTCCTAACAGTTACGTGAGTTTGTAAATCTCTGAACTGAATCCCATCCAGCCTGAAATACTTAGAATGGTTTCTGTTTTCCTGATCAAAATAATTGTACTGCATTTTTCCAATTAGGAAGGCCATGGACAATCGACTGAATGATTATAGGGACAGGATTTTACTTTCCTAGAAAGTTGTGCCCAAGTTAGTGAGCATTAAATACTGACTCTTTAACAGATTAATGAAAGGATAGAGTAGAAGTCTACCCTAGCTATGGTGGCCTTCCTATAAGAAGGCCTCTTTCTGAGTAGAAAAAGGAGCAAGTGAGGGAAAAATCTACTGCATGCATAAGATAAAACCAAGAGACAAACAATTACCAACAGCAATAAAAGCAGATCTCAAGGACCCAGAACAACTCTGGATAACAAAGGGGTGGCAAGCAGGAAGATAAGCATCATAGGTAAGAATATCTTATAGTTAGTTAAGAATATAGTTAAGAATATCTTAACTAAAAGAGAACCAATAGGCAATCAGAAATCCAAGGATTATACCAAGAATCTGTAAAATTGAAAGAGCTCACCTATCATATTGACTTTTTTTAATGATAATATCTCATTTTGGCAAATTCAGAAATGCAACCACGTATACATAGTGCTGATGGGAATACAAATTGCTACACTGATTTAGGAGAGCAGTTTGGTGATATGTTTTAAATGTTTAAAGATGTTCAGGGTTTTGACCATGCATTTCTACATCTAGAAAATTTTTCTACCAAAATCACACTTTTGTTTAAAGGAAAAGCGTGTGTGTCTCTAAGTGCTTTAAGAATGGCTGGATGAACAGTCTACAGAATACCAACTGATTCCTTCTGTGTATTGAAGAAGCAGGTAAATGTTTGTTTTGTTTTAATCTTCTTTATTTTTTTTTGGAATCTTCTCTGATAAACAGTTACTAATTCTATAATACATAAAATAAAATACACTCATATAACAATTGAAAGGGCAATAGAGTGAAAATACACACAGGTGTCAGGAAAACTTGATCGTAGTTTTATGTCTCTTGTTAATTATTCTGTGGTTCCAAGGAGGCAAGAGATAATTTTAGATGTGTTGCTTTAGACCCTACAGTTAGTAACTGGTAAAGGGAAACTCCTAATCAAAGTGGTGAAGCCAGCAACTGAGGAGCAACAATTCCTAGTGGAAAAAAAAAAAAATCCAAAGCCAACAAACATCACCCTAACACAAATAGAGCCTCCAGTCTCTGACTCTCATTCAAAAATATATATAGGGAGACTTAGGAGGAGTGGAAGGGAATAGCATGATATAGTCTAGGAATAGAATGGAAGAGAATAAACATTATCTTCGCTATTTCTGCTCTCCCAGGCTTCCTAAAGTAGTCCACATTTCATCCATTATACCTTTTCAGCAAGGCCAGGAAAATTGTTTTAAAAAATCAAGGAAAAGGAAAACTTCAAAAACAGAATAATGCTAATTTTTTAAATTCAATGAGATTTCTTTTTCTAATAGTCTGTGAGACCCAGGAGGACAGAGGCCTAGTCTCAGTTGTCTTTTCATTTTCAATGCTTAGGAAAGCATGTGGCTCAAGGAAGTTTGATGAACAAATGGATGAATGAATGAATGAACGAATGAATAAACAAATAACAATTTGAATCTTTTCAATAAGTCTCTAAAACCATCCCATTTTATCCAGAAAAGTGCCAGTAACAAATCAAATCAAGTATCTTTCAAATAATATGCAAATATACAAAATAAACTTATAAGAATTTTCACTACTTCAATTTTATTGGTATTTGTGTTAAATTCAACTCCTACCCCCATTCATCAGGCTCCTAACAAGTCTATCAAGAGGATGCTGGTTGCCACACTTCTTTAGGTATTTCAGGGCCTTGTGCTTCCATGACTGAATCATTGAGAAGAAACATTTAGGTAGTTGACCCACAGTGAATTTAACAAGCGTTTGACATGCATCAGCAGTATCAAAGCCGACTCATACACAGATGAAATTTGTGCTGACTGGGTGACAGCCTTTATTGTGAGACAGTGAGGGGCTTGAGGGCCTTTATTGTGAATGAGAATGACAGCACTTCAGAAAGGCCTGATGCAAATTCTTTGACAGGTTATATAGTCACATACAAAAGTATCCTTGCTGCTGTCATACATCATCATTATTTTTTAACGTCAAACCTGTATTACACTGAATAAAAAAACTAAAGAAAAATTCTAGTCCTGACTGCATGTGAAATAACAAATCAAAAATGATTTCAATCCCAAATCCAGACCATGATAAAAGAAAACCAGTGACCTCTGTTGTTCTCATGCTTGTGGTTTAAAAAACAATTCGATTATTTTATTAGCAAATATATTTTAATTTAATCATTTCAATTATTTAGCAAATACTTGAACAATATCACAGTATCAATGGATTTATAGAGGTGTGTTCCATTTTTTCCAAGAAAATTCATTCAAGGTCAAATTCATTCTGGACTGAGTAAGTTTAGTCATCTCTGTAGGTTCCTGCCTTCATTTCTTGCTAAAGTAGGCCATTCCCTTTTTTATTCTCAGTCTAGCCCTTCTATGAGCTAAATGCTCCTACTATAGTTTTCACACTCCATGAAACTATTGCCTACATAGACCTCTATTTAGTGCCTCCTACTGGACTTTCTTGACACTGTGTTTTGCCCACCTGCCTTTGGGACACTTACTTTTTCCCTGCTTAATAACAGTAAAAGCTCTAACTTACTGAACGTAACCTAGGGCTGTCATTGCACTGGAAACTTTATACCAGTTATCTCTAATACTCACCACAGCCCATCAAGGCAGGTAATAGCATCACTGTTTTACTGGTAAAGAAGCTGGAGCTGAGAAGACTGAGCAATTCGTCCTGGGAGATGATATACAGGAAAAGCACATGGCCTTGGAGTTAAAAAAATCTGAGAAGTCCTACCATTAACCAAGTATATGATCCTAAGCAAGATCATTTGACCTCTCTAAGCCTCAATTTTCTCATGAGTAAAACAAGAATACTAAAGTATAATAGGGAGTTTAGGGTGGTGGGCAGGGAGATGCTCACCTGTGGAGTTGAACCTCCTATGCCCATGCCATATAATTTTTCTTTCCTGATTAAGGGAAAAGAAAATATTAGTAACTTATAATTACTATCCCCAGGATGGATTGCCTAAGATCACTGCATTCTCTCATTTAAGATTTTTACATGTTTTCCTGAGGGCGAATGAATGACATACATAAATCCCACACCCCGACTTAGGCATACTTCACCTATAACATATCAGTTGCCCCAAACTATATAAGCAAATGCTTGTCCTTTTTTTAAGGCATTGCACTTTGCCGTTTTTTGAGCCCAGGAGAAAGAGCCAGTAGGATTAAGACCTAGAGAGTCTCAAGATTTCTTCGTTGGCCACAGCCTCTACCATCTCTGGACCTTGTAAAGGTTGTAATAAGTTGCTAGAGAAGGAGAGTCCAGAAATTCTCCACAAGTATCCAGCAGTCAGTTTCTGTGTTGCCCTCTGACTTCCACTGCAAACATTAACATTTAACAAGGCTTGACATAGGACCCTCAGACAGTTGAAATCTTTCACTTCCCAGTAGATAGCTAAAAGTAGGCTTTGAGTACTTCATTAAAAAGAGGGAATCAAAGGTCATATGAAGACTTTGACCAGTTTTTGTCTGTTCCTGTCCTGATACTCACTTCTCTTTGCAATTAAAAGGACCTCAGTCTGGCCCAGAGAAGGGAGTCACTCATAATTTTCATGAGATCCTACAGCATAATGGCAAATGAAAATAATAAAACCCTGCTCTTTTAGATGAAAAAAATATAGAATCAGAAATATGATTCTATCTTTAAGAAATTAGTCAGTTTTAATAAAAGTAGACTCTGAGGTACCCACATGAAGTTTTTGTTTATCCAGAGGCAGTGGAATATATTGCCTCTGGCAATACCACTGACAATGCCATTTTGGGTTACCAAGCTCATTGGTGGACTACTACCAGTGAGCTAGTCTCAACTCTCCCGTCTTTCCTTCTTCATGGGTGTTCACCCTCCCTAAGTTTCCTGGCATACAAGGTCAAGGAGATAAGAGCACTCTCTCATTTGTACAGAACTGTCTTTATACTAGAATATATATACATATAGTACATATTAAAAAATAATTTTATAAATATGTGTTTATATGTATGTGTATATGTGTGTTTATATAAACAGCAGTGTTGGGTGAACTTTGAGCTTTGTAAAATACAGAGTCATAATACATGACTGGTATTAAAAATATCAACACATTATAAATCTGTACCTGAGGCAAACTGAAAATCATTTATGATATAAACTTGCTCTGGTTTTTTTTTTTTTTCTTCCTCCTTTTCCCATCTCTATCTTCTCTTTTCTAAAAGTAGAAAACTCAGTGTAATTTCTGGTGCTTGAAAAGTAATATACTCTGAGCATCTCTCCACTGCAGTGGTTTGTAGGAAGTTTGTATTATTAAAAATACTTCTAGGGCTTCCCTGGTGGCGCAGTCGTTGAGAGTCCGCCTGCCGATGCAGGGGACACGGGTTCGTGCCCCGGTCCGGGAAGATCCCACATGCTGTGGAGCGGCTGGGCCCGTGAGCCATGGCCGCTGAGCCTGCGCGTCTAGAGCCTGTGCTCTGCAACGGGAGAGGCCACAACAGCGAGAGGCCCGCGTAAAGCAAAAAAAAAAAAAAAAAAAAAAAAAAAAAATACTTCTAACAATTTCTACCCCTAAAAACAATGCTTAGATTATTTTTAATCTTTGGCAATAATGTCTATCTCATGGGGTTGCTGCAAAAATTACGTGACATATTTATAAAGTACTTAGTATGCAATACATAATTATATGATATTCTCTATCACTTAACCTCATAAGTAATGAAACACAAACCCAGGTTTTGCCATTTCGGTCACTCAGGCAAATTAATTTACTTTTTGGTACCCAGTTTCCTTGCCTATAAAAAGGAGATAATAATAGTATCTATCTCACACGATCGTTATGAAGATTAAAGTTAATATATGAAGCATCCAGGCCAATGCCTGGCATGTAATAAAGCTCATACATTAGATACCATCATCATCATCATTATTATCGTTCCAGGCAGGACTTTAACACACATCTATCTTTAAAACCTGCAAGCTTCTCAACCTATTGCCTACTAGCCTGAACCTAGTCTGATTTCCTGCTGTCTGAAATATCCAAAAATGCCTTCTCTACTTGGCCTATCTGATATTCAGGTTCCCAGGTTGGGAACAGGCTCCCTCTGGCCTTCCATCTGCTGACTAAACCTTGACTGCAGAAATAACCAAGCCTTTGATGAAGCATCTTTCCCCTCTTCTAGGGTTGCCAGATAAAGTACAGGAGACCAACTTAACTTTTAATTTCAGATAAGAAATGAACATTTTTAGTGTAAGTATACTATCTTAGTCTATCTGGGCTGCTATAACAAAATACCACAGACTAGGTGGCTACAAACAACCGAAATTTATTTCTCACAGTCCTGGAAGCTGGAGGTCCAAGACCAGGGTGCTAGCATGGTTTCGGTGAAGACCCTCTCCAGGTTGCAGACTGCTGACCTCTTTCTGGTCCTCACATGGAAGGGATGAGCTAGCTCTCTGGAGCCTCTTTTATGAGGGTACTAATTTCATTCATGAGGATTCCACACTCATGACCTAATCACCTCCTAATACCATCACTCCGGGCATTAGGATTTCAACATATGAATTTGGGGGGGATACATTCAGACCATAGCATATACCCTAAATATTGCATGGAACATAATTAGATTACAAAACTGTTTCTTGTTTATTTGAAATTCAGATAACTAGACATCCTGTATTTTTATTTGCTAAATCTTACCAACCTACTCTATTCTAATCCAGTTCTAACATGATAAATATAGAAAGATGAACTTCTACTTCAGCATCCATTACTATGGGTCTTGTTTTTCTTTGGCCTTATTCATTTGGCGGTCGGGGGTGGGAGCCCCAGTAAAGGGTGGAGGAGCTGAGGAAGACAAAACTATAGCATAGAATTTCCCATTATAATCCCAACCTTAATAGCAGCTAATTTCTTTATATAAACGAGGTTGTTTGGGATTCTCCCCATATATTCCAAACCTTTCTTAACACATAAATCTCTCACAACAAATAATGTTACCAAGTTTAATAATCTTAACATCAATACTTTCTATTTTGTTTAAGTCAATGTCTCTTTCCCTTTAAAGTTTGTATGATTTCAAAAAGTCTCTGGGATCTTAACAATAGAACAAAATTTCAAAAGCCATCATCATCATCATCACCATCATCATCTCCTGAGGACTTAGAGAGTATCTCAAAAGGTAAAAGTCATGTGGTTTGGGAACTAGCAGCAGGCAGAGCTTAGAATATAGGCTGAAACTCAAATGCCTACACTGCTAGTCAGGTAACTTAAAATGAATTAAGTCAGCTGTAGAAGAGAATTTGCATACATGCTATGTGCAAGAGAATAAGAAATGGAAAGCATACACCTCAATTGAAAGGGACAATAGACCCTGTGTTGCCACATCGTTTGACTTTTTTTTTTAAGAGAAGCCAAAAAATCCTGACTTTTACGTGAAATCCTTCTATTGACTTTTTATTTATAAAACATCATGCAGGCCTAACACAATATACATATAAGAGGTAGCCTGCCTCTCCACACCCTCTCCAGCATTTATTGTTTGTAGATTTTTGGACGGTGGTCATTCTGACCGGTGTGAGGTGATATCTCACTGTAGTTTTGATTTGCATTTTTCTAATAGTTAGTGATGTTGAGCACCTTTTCATGTGCTTCTTGGCCATCTATATGTCTTCTTTGGTGAAATGTCTATTTAGGTCTTCTGCCCATTTTTTAATTGGGTTGTTTGTTTTTTTGATATTAAGCTCCATGAGCTGCTTGCATATTTTGGAGATTAGTCCTTTGTCCATTGCTTCATTTGCAAATATTTTCTCCCATTCTGAGGGTTGTCTTTTGGTCTTGTTTATGGTTTCCTTTGTTGTGCAAAAGCTTTTAAGTTTCTTTAGGTCCCATTTGTTTATTTTTGTTTTTATTTTCATTAACTAAAAGTAGAACTACCATATGACCCAGCAATCCCACTCCTGGGCATATACCCTGAGAAAACCATAATTCAAAAGGACACATGTACCCCAATGTTCACTGCAGCACTATTTACAACAGCCAGAACATGGAAACAACCTAAATGTCCAACAACAGATGAATGGATAAAGAAGATGTGGTACATATATATGATGGAATATTACTCAGCCATAAAAAGGAATGAAATTGGGTCATCTGTAGAGATGTGGATGGACATAGAGTCTCTCATACAGAGTGAATGAAGTAAGCCAGAAAGAGAAAAACAAATATATATTAACACATATATGTGGAATCAAGAAAAATGGTACAGATGAACCTATTTGTAGGGCAGGAACAGAGATGCAGACGTAGAGAACGGACATGTGACACAGTACAGTAGGGGAAGGGGAAGGTGGGACGAATTGGGAGATTAGGTTTGACATAAATACACTACCATGTGTAAAATAGATAGCTAGTGAGAACCTGCTATATAGCACAGGGAGCTCAGCTCAGTGCTCTGTGACGACCTAGATAGGTGGGGTGGCGGGGTGGGAAGGAGGTCCAAGGGGGAGGGGATATAGGTATACATATAGCTGATTCACCTCATTGTACAGCAGAAACTAACACAACATTGTAAAGCAATTTTACTCCAATAAAAATATATATATATATAAAAACATAAAAAAAAAGAAAGAGGTAGCCTTTCAAGCCTTGCTCACAGCTTCCAAAATTCAAGTTCCTTGAACTTCAGCAAATTTGGTCCTTATGGGTACTTTAGGAAACTCAATAATAACTGAATTTTTAATTACTGATAAATGCGATTCATTTTGAGTCTTCAAAAACAGTTTTCCATTCAAAATAAACATTGGTTTATTTTTTAAACACTGCCATTCAACATTTTGGTCAAAGGCAGTTCTGCTTTTCGAAACTAGGTTCGTAGACACCATGGGTCTGTCATTGTTTCCTATGCATCCACAGACAGCTGAGGAAAATGGCCATTATGCTGATTCTGAGTCATTTAAAAATGCACATTTTTAAACAAAGATGCTTTAACAGAGCTTTCTTTCTTATTAAATTAATAGAACATTATGCCTGTTGCTTCTATAAAATGTTATTTTTAGACTATAAATGTAAGGCCTAGGAAAGTCATTGCAGAGACATAAACTATTGAATGCTTTTCAGTTTAAACATATCTTTACTGTAATCATTTTTCTTTATATTTCCTGCAAAGTCATCTAAAATGCATTCTCCAGGATGGGTAAATAGTCCCTAGTATAGCTAGCACTTGGTCATATGACTCATGGGGTTTTACACTGCTTGGGTAAGAAATCATTTAAAGTGCTGAGAATTGGTGAATGTAACACGGAAGTCCATCATGGGAATTCCAGCTGCTGCTTTGACTACTTGGGTTTCTGATTAATTACTCAGATAAATAGATAAATATGCAATTACTTTGAGCCAAGGCAACAGAAAAAATCCTTTCTATCACCCGATTAGGAACAATGAGTTGTGCCCTCAGAAGCCTGCTGTTACTCATCACCAATGCCTCCAGTGCAGGTGGTGGTGTTGTTTTAAGAAATGAAATGCTTTTGGTGAACATGAGTTTTTACGTTTTTTATTAACTTTACAAAAAAGAAGAAAGAAACTAAATGGAAGATTTAAAGGCACTGCAAACTAATGATAGGATAAATCTTTTGTGTTCCCATATCTTTATGGTAACTGGAAAGACTACAAGCTTTGGAATAAGCTCAGATGCAGTCTCAAATCTGCCTCTTAGTGCAACGAGCCCAGAGACAGGACAGAGATTGTTGCGTCATGGTGACGAAGTGCTGCTGATGCAGGCCAGTGACAGATGCGACGGGCATTGTTTGTGTGGGGCTAGAGGCCCCAGGGGCGGCAGGGAGGCTGCCGGCAGGGGCAGTGGTGGGTCTTCAAAAAAAAAAAATTTGCCTCTTAGCAGACCTCGAGAAGTTTCCATTAATGACTCTAAGCCTCAATTTCTTCATCAAAAAATACAGGTAAGAATACCTACCCAGCAGTATTCTTATAAGAATTAAATGAGCACAATGTCTACTTAAGGGCATGATTTATATCCCTATACATATATATTTACCAAGTACCTCTCTCCATGAAATAAATGCACCTAGAAAATGAAATCCTCCTAAGGAAAATGAAGCTCACAGGATGAATGCAACTCCTAAATTTAATAAAAATGTTCATTATATAATTGCCACCTGAATTCCTCTTCATGTTTAGTACTGTCTGCCATGTGCCCAGAACCATTTGTATATTCACTGTTAAAGGAAAACTATTTCTCTACTCACAGCACTTCCAAAGTCAAATGTGTGGGGGTTTTTTCCCATGTCGATCAACTTTCCAACTCTGAACACCAACTAAATGTCCTATAACTTAATTCAATACCAGGACTTAGCATCCAGCTCCACAGGTTTAGGGCTCAGTCTAAAAGCCCTCACTTCAGATGTCAGCCACAAGTAATGGATCTGTCCAGGACTTCCCTGGTGGTCCAGTGGGGAGTGCTTCCACTGCAAGGGGCACAGGTTCGAGCCCTGATCGGGGAACTAGGATCCCACATGTCATGCGGGGGAAAAAAAAAAAAAAGGGTCCGTCCAACTTGGCTGCAAAGTCAGGAGCTCCTACAAACCTTCCCCCAGGTTAGAATGGCTCACAAAACTCAGGGAAACATTTACTTACATTTACCCATTTATTGTGAAGGACACTATAAGGGATGCAGATGAACAACCAGATGAAGTATACACGGTGAAATCCAGAAAGATGCAAAGCACAGGAATTTCTGTCCCCTTGGAGTTGGGGTGCACCACCCTCCCAGCATGTGGATGTGTTCACCAACCCAGAAGCTCTCCAAACCCTGTGGTTTAGCATTTTTATGGAGGTTCCATTATACAGGCACGATTGATTAAATCACTGACCTTTGGTGGTTAATTCAATCTCTAGCCCCTCTCCCCTTCCCAGAAGTCAGGGAGTGGGGCTGAAACTTCCAACCCTCTAAATGTGCCTTGATCATTTTGGTGAACAGCCCTCATCCTGAAGCTATCTAGGCGCTGCCAGCTACCAGTCATCTCACTAGCATACAAAAAGACACTCACATCGCTTAGGAAATTACAAGAGTTTTAGGAGCTCTGTGCCAGGAACTAGGGACAAAGATCAAATATCCTAGTTTTTATTATATCATAATATCACACCAACCCTGAAGAAAGGCCCAGGAGTGTCAGGAGACAGGAAAGAAAAGCCAGTAAACCCATGTCTTGGAGGGTAGTAAGCTAGAAGACAACACCTTCCCTAAACAATTTTAAGTATCTCGAGCAATATGGGCTTATATCTTTCAAGCAAGCAAGGTACAAGCATGGAGGTTAGCGATCAGGGTGGGTACAGAGCAGGGCCTTTGCCCCTCAAATACCCCAAAAGCACACTCAGCTGGTGGTGTTTTCCTCACACAGGAGAAATCAAGCATGAAATACACATGTAATCCAATTCAATTCCAGAAACAGTTCCATCACCTATTTAGAACAAAGAGACTGTATGTTTCTCACAGAAGCACATGTAAGGAGAGCTGAGCCATGTTTAAATTTTGACAGTGCTACAATTCTTTGGGGACCAGCTGTCCAAGGAAAAGCAGCAAGCCCATGACATTCCCTGAACAGATAATGGTCACCTGTCAGATCCTTGTTCACGGCCCACGCTGACTGCACAGAGCAGTAGCAGTAGCATAAGATGAAGCACATTGATATCCTACTCAGGGAGGAAGGTCTAAACGACAAGAATTTTATTTGTTTCTGGTCAATTCTTTAGCCTGTAAGGAACTCAAGGTAACCTCTGGGGGGGAAATGGCTGGGGAGAGAGGATTGTAAAGCTATTGCCTCAAACATAGAGGTAGCTTAGTGGACTGACCTTTCAGTCATGCCCAGAGGTCACATGGTCTCTCATTCCATCTCTGGGAAAAATCTGTGTGCTAGATTATAATTTCACTTTTTCATAAATCCTCATGGCCCCAACCCTACCATGTAGTTCCCCTCTCTGCATCCTCTTCATCTCATCCTCCATTTTTAACTGCAAGGATCACCCATGTTTTATAAGGAAAAGTACTAGGAGAGAGAATCTGATATTCCAAACTCATCCCTTCCTGTCATTGCATGCAAAGGTTACTACCCAGACCAGCTGACCTTAGGTCAAGGTGACCACTCTTGGTCAGTCAGTTGAAAGAGAGTGACTAGGGAGGGAAGAATCAGTGGTTTGCCCCAGACCATGGTTATGAGCCTGCATGCTGGCAAGCTCACTGACGGCCTTATCTATACACCCCTGAAAGGGTAAGTGTAAAAGAAAGGGCAGCATTTCCTGGCTCACTAAGCCTAACTGATAGTGTGAACAACAGAAGTTGTCAAAAGGTATATAGACAGCTGTGATTGATAATGTTTGGAACTTTCTTCTCTAAATTTCAGGAATTGTAGAATCACATTTAAATGCAAAGTTCAAAGTTTCAGAACACATAAAATTACTTAGAGCAAAAATAAGATTAGTACCCAATAAGGGTCCATGGGACTTAAAATGAAAAACTGGACATGTTTCCCTTTTGAATTAGACAATATCCATTTGGCAAACATATGAGCCAAAATATTGAGTAAAATGAGTTTTACACAGCCTTGTTAAGGTTTTTCCATATTCTCTAAATGAGACCAAAAGTTTCCCAAGTCAGGTAAATAAAATAAATAAAATATGCGGTGTTATCTTAGTGCCCACCACATAATAACTTTTTGTTTTTTGTCTTTTTTTGCCACACCACACGGCACGCGGGATCTTAGTTTCCCGACCAGGGATCGAACCCGCGCTTTCATGGAAGTGCCAAGTATTAACCACTGGACCTCCAGGGAAGCCCCCATAATAACTTATTGACCTCACATCTCAAAAGGACAGTGAGTGATATATCCTTTTAGATGTTTTTTAAATGATAATGAAAAGTGAATCTTAATAATAAAAATGACCATACTGATTACTTCCCACTTTGAAGAGATAAACAGGTAAAGGAGGTAGCTGGAGTTTCAAGGAGAGTAACGTGAATGACATCTGACACTTGGCTACTATTTTACTTGCCCACAGAAGGAGTGATTTTGATACCAAAGGTTGAAATAGGCTTTTCTAGGAGAAAAAAAATCACAAAAGAAATTCAGGTCAAGTCAGAATAAGAGATGAAGGCATATATTGACTGAAGAACAGCTCTGCTGGATAGCTCTAAAATGGGAATATATGGAGGTGGAGTTTAATCACAGGTTCCTTAAAGGTCAGGGGAAAGCAGGCAATGAACAAGAACTGCTTTTTGAACAGCTTAAAATTATAAGAATGTTCCAAACATAAGATTTAAGCTTAGGAACAAACAGGTTACTCACTTTTGTATTTTATTATTTCTAAACCGTCATTTAAGAATTTGGGTATTGTTTACCTATGGTACTAGGTTTACTTTATTCCCTACTACCTTTTGCCCCTCTTATAAAGATTTCACAACAAAATATTATATCATTTTTTCGGGATTAGTTCTAAATTACCACATCTTTTTTGTAACCTAACACATATGCCAATTATCTTAGTTTTTCCAACCTCTAATTCCCATAGCTGGTAGAGACAAACAAATCCATTTTCACTTCCTTCTTTTGATTTGAAAAACAAACTTTTTATCATTCATATTTGTATCTAAAAGCACTAAATTCCCTTTATCATTGTGTATACTCTAAGGGTGACCATAACAGGTTCCTCAGTGTAGCCATAGCAACACCCAGGGCTTTAAAATGGCCAACTGTGGCTAGTGATCTTAATTCTTTTCCATAACAAAAACACTATCTGATACATATATCCCCTTGCAAAATCACTTGCTGTTACTATTGCTTTTTCTCTCCTGAAATGTTATCTTCCTTCCTTACCATTGCTTAGTGTACAAGCCCACTAATTTTCAAGACCCTGGACTTTATCTTTTTTCTGTGCTTTGAAAAAATATATGAATAAAACACAAATGAGAAAAGAAAGATTAAAAAAAAAAAACCACTGCATTATTTATGCTGATAGTAAATAACCAAGGCAGCGTGAGAAGAGAGCTGTCATCAACAGCAACATGACCAATGACAACAGGAACACAAATGTGTCACTGGCTTTCTGTCCAGTATCTATAATTTTCTCTCTGGCTAAACATTATTTATTTGATAAGGTTTAATTATTAGATAATATTCATTAGTTATCAGCATTGTGTACATTGTTCTATTCAGAGAAGTGAAGATAAAATAGATAAATTGCACAACAGATACAGATCACAAAAGATGCAGGGTAGAGTGGAGAACATTCCAGAAAGCAGGAAGAGCATGTACAAAGACACAGAGGCATCGGTGAGAGGGAGGATGCAGCCTGTAGCAATAGAAACTGAAGGATGTTTGATAGTGCACTAAAGGTCAAGATGTGCACAAGAAGTAGTAAGAGGAGGTCAGAAGAGTCTGTGAAAGAAGGCAGGGATGTCAAGGCCACTGCAGAATAAAATCCAGATGGCTGGCAATGGTTGGCAAACATTCCTGTCAAAGGCCAGACAGTATGTATTTTAGGCATAGGTTCAGGCCACCTACGGTCTCTGTCACAGATTCTTATTTTTTTGTTTTTCAAAGTGTGAAAACCATGCTCAGCTCACAGGCAGTACAAAAGCAGGCCAGGGCTAGACTTGGCCCATAGGCCTCAGTTTGCTACTTCTGCTGTAGTCAATTGTTTACCTTGTCATATTGCCAGAAGCTCCAGGCACTGGAGAGAGAAAGAGAAACCTCAGAGTTACTTCAAAGGAGGTAGAATGACAATGAAAGATAAGTTGAGGTGGCCTAAAAACAATCCACCTGGCTGCCCAGGATGGGCTGTAGTGATATTACTGTCCCCCCATCCCATGGTTCATTTTAGTTTTTGAACGCTGAGGTGACAGAAAGTAATACATAACTGAACATTTTGGAAAATAACACATACACAGGCACAGATTTAGGTTTCTTAGTATGATAACAAGTTTTTTGATCTTTAGAATTACTTGTCCTCTAGCTATCAAAGAAAGGCTTTCCTTTCAGAACCAGATCACCATGCAGTGAGTGCAATGTCCTTTTGCATTATAATTCATAGCCTCCTTTGAAAAAGCTTCTGAGTAGAAATCTTACCTGAGCAGTATTTTATTCTTCCTGCTTACTGTATCCATTTCACAAAATAAAAAGTCTCATACACAGAAATCAGGGGCTTAGCTATAGAGATTTTCAGGTATGTTCAGTGAACCTAAATTAGCTCACAACACATGCCGACAGACAATGGGGGCATATCTCCCTGCAAAGAACAAGCATCATATGTGTTTGGAAGACTCTCCATAAAAGATGAGGAGGCCTTCCCTGGTGGTGCAGTGGTAGAGAGTCCGCCTGCCGATGCAGGGGACGCGGGTTCATGCCGCGGTCCGGGAAGATCCCACGTGCCGCGGAGCGGCTGGGCCCGTGCGCCATGGCTGCTGAGCCTGCACGTCCAGAGCCTGTGCTCCGCAACGGGAGAGGCCACAATAGTGAGAGGCCTGCATACCGCAGGAAAAAAAAAAAAAAAAAAGATGAGGAAAAGAGGGCACTCTGCAATTATAGCTCACAGCTCACTGACTTAGTACTCACCCTGGGGCACCAACACCCTCCCTATTGTGAGTGTAACCGGGTGATAAAGCCCAAAGTCTTCCTGTGTCTGAGGCACATCCCTAGGCTGCTTCTATGCTTAAAAAAATCAAGGTTTGTACTCAACGCAGGCATTAGACACCCCAGTTTCCAACATGCTAGTTCTACCCCATGTCAATTAATAGTTTCACCAGAATCTAATTTTAAGTAACTAAAAATTTCAACAAACTAGAACATAACCATCACATATTTCTGTATCTGGGGGAATAAACAAGAGTTATTGGGGTTATAGTCTTAATAAAAAGAAAACACAATGCAAATTTTAAAAGAATAAACATAAAAACACAGCTCAAAAACTTAGAAATGAGCACAAATTAAGGAAAGCATACAATTAAAAATAGGAAGAACTGACCTTAGAACATGACATGGTTATATTTTGATTACCCAACTAACAATCATAATCAGAAATGTGAAGTCTTGAGAGCTCTGAGAAGTGGACGGCCTGCTTCTCTGCCGCGGGTGCAGCTCCCTCACCTGAGGCGAACCCCACTTGCCCTGGCGTGAGCCAGCGCCCCTGCAGCTGCTCCCCACGGCGCCCTCCGGTTCCTGCCACTGCAGCTACGGCGCCCTCGCCCCTCAGACGGTTGTAAAGAAGGAAGTCTCACTTTCTGCGTCAAAATGAAGTGGGATTTTAACTATTACCACGTTCATTCTGGAATTAAACCGGTAAAGCCTGATGACAGAAGACAAGGTTCCTACACTACTTCATATTTGGAAGGTTCTTAAAAAGACTGCATTTAAGACTATGAAAGGGTCTTCCGGGAAGATGGCGGAAGATTAAGACGCGGAGATCACCTTCCTCCCCACAGATACACCAGAAATACATCTACACGTGGAACAACTGCTACAGAACACCTACTGAACACTGGCAGAAGACCTCAGACCTCCCAAAAGGCAAGAAACCCCCCACGTACCTGGGTAGGGCAAAAGAAAAAACAGAGACAAAGAATAGGGACAGGACCTGCACCAGGGGGAGGGAGCTGTGAAAAAGGAAAACTTACCACACACCAGGAAGCCCCTTCGCGCGTGGAGAGTGCGGGTGGCGGAGGGGGAAAGCTTTGGAGCCGCAGAAGAAAGCACAGCAAAAGGGGTGCGGAGGGCAAAGCGGAGAGATTCCCGCACAGAGGATCAGGGGCCGACCGGAACTCACCAGCCCGAGAGGCTTGTCTGCTCACCCGCCAGGGCGGGCGGGGCTGAGGCTTCGGTCGGAGCGCCGGGAGAGGACTGTGATTCGCGGCGTGAACACAGCCTGCAGGAGGTTAGTGCGTCACAGCTAGCCGGGAGGGAGTCCGGGGAAAAGTCTGGACCTGCCGAAGAGGCAAGAGACTTTTTCCTGCCTCTTTGTTTCCTGGTGCGCGAGGAGAGAGGATTAAGAGCGCTGCTTAAAGGAGCTCCAGAAACGGGCGCGAGCCGTGGCTAAAACCGCGGATCCCAGAGACGGGCATGAGACGCTAAGGCTGCTGCTGCTGCCACCAAGAAGCCTGTGTGCGAGCACAGGTCACTGTCCACACCCCCCTTCCGGGGAGCCTGTGCAGCCCACCACTGCCAGAGTCCCGGGATGCAGGGACAACTCCCCTGGGAGAACGCATGGCGCGCCTCAGGCTGGTGTAATGTCACGCTGGCCTCTGCCGCCGCAGGCTCTCCCCGCACTCCGTGCTCCTCCCTCCCCCTGGCCTGAGGGAGCCAGAGCCCCCGAATCAGCGGCTCCTTTAACCCCGTCCTGTCTGAGCGAAGAACAGACACCCTCCAGTGACCTACACGCAGACGTGGGGCCAAATCCAAAGCTGAGCCCCTGGGAGCTGTGAGAACAAAGAAGAGAGAGGGAAATTTCTCCCAGCCGACTCAGAAGCAGCGGATTAAAGCTCCACAATCAACTTGATGTACCCTGCAACTGTGGAATACATGAATAGACAACGGATCATCCCAAATTGAGGAGGTGGACTTTGCGAGCAAGATTTATGATTTTTTCCCGTTTTCCTGTTTTTGTGAGTGTGTATGTGTATGCTTCTGTGTGAGATTTTGTCTGTATAGCTTGGCTTCCACCATTTGTCTTAGGGCTCTATCCGTCCGTTTTTTTGTTTTTTTTGTTGTTTTTTAAATTTTTTTTCTTTTTTTTCTTAATAATTTTTTTATTTTAATAACTTTATTGTATTTTATCTTACTTTATTTTATTTTACTTTATCTTCTTTCTTGCTTTTTTCCTTCCTTCCCTCCTTCCTTCCTGCTTTCCTCCTTCCCTCCCTCCCTTCTTTCTTTCTTTCTTCTTTCTTTCTTTCTTCTACTAATTCTTTCTTTCTACTTTTTCTCCCTTTTATTCTGAGCCGTGTGAATGAAAGGCTCTTGGTGCTGCATGCAGGAGTCAGTGCTGTGCCTCTGACGTCGGACAGCCAACTTAAGGACACTGGTCCACAAGAGACCTCCCAGCTCCACATAATATCAAACGGCGAATATCTCCATCTCAACACCAATACCCAGCTTCACTCAACGACCAGCAAGCTACAGTGCTGGACACCCTATGCGAAACAACTAGCAAGACAGGAACACAAACCCACCCATTAGCAGAGAGGCTGCCTAAAATCATAAGCCCACAGACACCCCAAAACACACCACCAGACGTGTACCTGCCCACCAGAAAGACAAGATCCAGCCTCATCCACCAGGACACAGGCACTAGTCCCCTCCACCAGGAAGCCTACACAACCCACTGAACCAACCTTCACCACTGAGGACAGACACCAAAAACAACGGGAACTACGAACCTGCAGCCTGCAAAAAGGAGACCCCAAACACAGTAAGATAAGCAAAATGAGAAGACAGAAGAACACACAGCAGATGAAAGAGCAAGATAAAAACTCACCAGACCTAACAAATGAAGAGGAAATAGGCAGTCTACCTGAAAAAGAATTCAGAATAATAATAGTAAACATGATCCAAAATGTTGGACATACAATAGACAAAATGCAAGAAACACTTAACAAGGACCTAGAAGAACTAAAGATGAAACAAACAATGATGAACAACACAATAAATGAAATTAAAAATACTCCAGATGGGATCAATAGCAGAATAACTAAGGCAGAAGAACGGGTAAGTGACCTGGAAGATAAAGTAGTGGAAATAACTACTGCAGAGCAGAATAAAGAAAAAACAATGAAAAGAACTGAGGACAGGCTCAGAGACCTCTGGGACAACATTAAACGCACCAACATTCGAATTATAGGGGTTCCAGAAGAAGAAGAGAAAATGAAAGGGACTGCGAAAATATTTGAAGAGATTATAGTTGAAAAGTTCCCTAATATGGGAAAGGAAATAGTTAATCAAGTACAGGAAGCACAGAGAGTCCCATACAGGAAAAATCCAAGGAGAAATACGCCAAGACACATATTAATCGAACTGTCAAAAATTAAATAAAAAGAAAACATATTAAAAGCAGCAAGGGAAAAACAACAAATAACACACAAGGGCATCCCCATAAGGTTAACAGCTGATCTTTCAGCAGAAACTCTGCAGGCCAGAAGGGACTGGCAGCACATATTTAAACTGGTGAAGGAGAAAAATCTGCAACAAAAATTACTCTACCCAGCAAGGATCTCATTAAGATTTGATGGAGAAATTAAAACCTTTACAGACAAGAAAAAGCTGAGAGAGTTCAGCACCACCAAACCAGCTTTACAACAAATGCTAAAGGAACTTCTCTAGGCAACAAACACAAGAGAAGGAAAAGACCTACAATAACGAACCCAAAACAATTAAGAAAATGGGAACAGGAACATGCATATCGATAATTACCTTAAATATAAATGGACTAAATGCTCCCACCAAAAGACACAGATTGGTTGAATGGATACATGAACAGGACCCATATATTTGCTGTCTACAAGAGACCCACTTCAGACGTAGAAACACATACAGACTGAAAGTAAGGGGATGGAAAAAGATATTTCATGCAAATGGAAACCAAAAGAAAGCTGGAGTAGCAATTCTCATATCAGACAAAATAGACTTTAAAATAAGGACTATTAAAAGAGACAAAGAAGGACACTACATAATGATCAAGGGATCGATCCAAGAAGAAGATATAACAATTGTAAATATTTATGCACCCAACATAGGAGCACCTCAATACATAAGGCAAATACTAACAGCCATAAAAGGGGAAATCGACAGTAACACATTCATAGTAGGGGACTTAAACACTCCACTTTCACCCATGGACAGATCATCCAAAATGAAAATAAATAAGGAAACACAAGCTTTAAATGATACATTAAACAGGATGGACTTAATTGATATTTATAGGACACTCCATCCAAAAACAACAGAATACACATTTTTCTCAAGTGCTCATGGAGCATTCTCCAGGATAGATCATATCTTGGGTCACAAATCAAGCCTTGGTAAATTTAAGAAAATTAAAATTGTATCAAGTATCTTTTCTGACCACAACGCCATGAGACTAGATATCAATTACAGGAAAAGATCTATAAAAAATACAAACACATGGAGGCTAAACAATACACTACTTAATAACGAAGTGATCACTGAAGAAATCAAAGAGGAAACGAAAAATACCTAGAAACAAATGAAAATGGAGACATGACGACCCAAAATCTATGGGATGCAGCAAAAGCAGTTCTAAGAGGGAAGTTTATAGCAATACAATCCTACCTTAAGAAACAGGAAACATCTCGAATAAACAACCTAACGTTGCACCTAAAGCAATTAGAGAAAGAAGAACAACAGAACCCCCAAGTTAGCAGAAGGAAAGAAATCATAAAAATCAGATCAGAAAAAAATGAAAAAGAAATGAAGGAAACGATAGCAAAGATCAATAAAACTAAAAGCTGGTTCTTTGAGAAGATAAACAAAATTGATAAAGCATTAGCCAGACTCATCAAGAAAAAAAGGAAGAAGACTCAGATCAATAGAATTAGAAATGAAAAAGGAGAAGTAAAAACTGACACTGCAGAAATACAAAAGATCATGAGAGATTACTACAAGCAACTCCATGCCAATAAAATAGACAACCTGGAAGAAATGGACAAATTCTTAGAAATGCACAACCTGCCAAGACTGAATCAGGAAGAAATAGAAAATATGAACAGACCATTCACAAGCACTGAAATTGAAACTGTGATTAAAAATCTTCCAACAAACAAAAGCCCAGGAGCAGATGGCTTCACAGGCGAATTCTATCAAACATTTAGAGAAGAGCTAACACTTATCCTTCTCAAACTCTTCCAAAATATAGCAGAGGGAGGAACACTCCCAAACTCATTCTACGAGGCCACCATCACCCTGATACCAAACCCAGACAAGGATGTCACAAAGAAAGGAAACTACAGGCCAATATCACTGATGAACATAGATGCAAAAGTCCTCAACAAAATACTAGCAAACAGCACATTAAAAGGATCATACACCATGATCAAGTGGGATTTATTCCAGGAATGCAAGGATTCTTCAGTATACACAAATCAATTAATGTGATAAACCATATTAACAAATTGAAGGAGAAAAACCATGTGATCATCTCAATAGATGCAGAGAAAGCTTTCGACAAAATTCAACACCAATTTATGATAAAAGCCCTGCAGAAAGTAGGCATAGAGGGAACTTTCCTCAACATAATAAAGGCCATATATGACAAACCCACAGCCAACATCGTCCTCAATGGTGAAAAACTGAAAGCATTTCCACTAAGATCAAGAACAAGACAAGGTTGCCCACTCTCACCACTCTTATTCAACATAGTTTTGGAAGATTTAGCCACAGCAATCAAAGAAGAAAAGGAAATAAAAGGAATCCAAATCGAAAAAGAAGAAGTAAAGCTGTCACTGTTTGCAGATGACATGATACTATATATAGAGAATCCTAAAGATGCTACCAGAAAACTACTAGAGCTAATCAATGAATTTGGTAAAGTAGCAGAATACAAAATTAATGCACAGAAATCTCTTGCATTCCTATACAGTAATGATGAAAAATCTGAAAGTGAAATCAAGAAAACACTCCCATTTACCATTGCAACAAAAAGAATAAAATACCTAGGAATAAACCTATGTAGGGAGACAAAAGACCTGTATGCAGAAAAGTATAAGACACTGATGAAAGAAATTAAAGATGATACAAATAGATGGACTCTACTACCCAAAGCAATCTACAGATGCAATACAATCCCTATCAAACTACCACTGGCATTTTTCACAGAACTAGAACAAAAAATTTCACAATTTGTATGAAAACACAAAAGACCCTGAATAGCCAAAGCAATCTTGAGAAAGAAAAATGGAGCTGGAGGAATCAGGCTCCCGGACTTCAGACTATACTACAAAGCTACAGTAATCAAGATAGTATGGTGCTGGCACAAAAACAGAAAGATAGATCAATGGAACAGGATAGAAAGCCCAGAGATAAACCCACACACATACGGTCACCTTATCTTTGATAAAGGAGTCAGGAATGTACAGTGGAGAAAGGATAGCCTCTTCTATAAGTGGTGCTGGGAAAACTGGACAGCTACATGTAAAAGTATGAAGTTAGATCACTCCCTAACACCATACACAAAAATAAGCTGAAAATGGATTAAAGACCTAAATGTAAGGCCAGAAACTATCAAACTCTTAGAGGAAAACATAGGCAGAACACTCTATGACATAAATCACAGCAAGATCCTTTCTGATCCACCTCCTAGAAAAATGGAAATAAAAACAAAAGTAAACAAATGGGACCTAATGAAACGTCAAAGCTTTTGCACAGCAAAGGAAACCAAAAACAAGACCAAAAGACAACCCTCAGAATGGGAGAAAATATTTGCAAATGAAGCAACTGACAAAGGATTAATCTCCAAAATTTATAAGCAGCTCATGCAGCTCAATAACAAAACAACAAACAACGCAATCCAAAAATGGACAGAAGACCTAAAGAGACAATCTCCAAAGAAGTCATACAGACTGCCAACAAACACATGAAAGAATGCTCAACATCATTAATCATTAGAGAAATGCAAATCAAAACTACAATGAGATATCATCTCACACCAGTCAGAATGGTCATCATCAAAAAATCTAGAAACAATAAATGCTGGAGAGGGTGTGGAGAAAAGGGAACCCTCTTGCACTGTTGGTGGGAATGTAAATTGATAAAGCCACTGTGGAGAACAGTATGGAGGTTCCTTAAAAAACTACACATAGAACTACCATATGACCCAGCAATCCCACTACTGGGCATATACCCTAAGAAAACCATAATTCAAAAAGAGTCATGTACCAAAATGCTCATTGCAGCTCTATTTGCAATAGCGAGGTGATGGAAACAACCTAAGTGTCCATCATCGGATGAATGGATAAAGAAGATGTGCCACATATATACAATGGCATATTTCTCAGCCATAAAAAGAAACGAAATTGAGCTATTTGTAATGAGGTGCATAGACCTAGAGTCTGTCATACAGAGTGAAGTAAGTCAGAAAGAGAAAGACAAATACCGTATGCTAACACATATATATGGAATTTAAGGAAAAAAAAATATCATGAAGAACCTAGGGGTGAGACAGGAATAAAGACACAGACCTACTATAGAATGGACTTGAGGATATGGGGAGGGTGAAGTGTAAGCTGTGACAAAGCGAGAGAGAGGAATGGACATATATACACTACCAAACGTAAGGTAGATAGCTAGTGGGAAGCAGCCGCATAGCACAGGGAGATCAGCTCGGTGGCTTGTGACCACCTGGAGGGGTGTGATAGGGAGGGTGGGAGAGAGGGAGACTCAAGAGGGAGGAGATATGGGAACATATGTATACGTATAACTCATTCACTTTGTTATAAAGCAGAAACTAACACACCATTGTAAAGCAATTATACTCCAATTAAAAAAAAAGAGATAAGAAACAGAAAGATAAAGTTGCTAATCTAGAAAAAAAAAACAGAAAGACTATGAAAGTTTACCAGGTTTTCGGTCACCGACTATGAGCCCCAGCATTGTAGAACTTGAAACTGAAAGCAAACCCTGGCATAATAAGGAAAATCAACATGTACGACACTTAACAGTTCAAATGACATAGAAGAACTGGAGACCAGTGTACCTTATGAAGACAGTGGCTACTCTTCATTTTCCCAACAAAGTGGCTTCAATGAGCATGAAGACAGTAGCCTTCCCCTGGTGGAAAATTTCAGTGACAGTCCACAATCTTGCCCGCTATGGACGCAAAGCGCAGGCCAACATCCCAAGAAAAACTTGCTGCCAGCTCTTCATTCTGAAAAAGTGGTTTGTTCAACGTTAAAAAAAAAAAAAAAAAAAAGGTAAACGAAATCCTAAAATAGATTGGGAGAAGCTGAGGGAATTTATATCCAGTGGAAATTTTAGACTACGGAATATAACTGGCAGGAAAACAGGCCTAAAGTGTGTAGATGTTCTCAGGGAACTCTTTCGAAGGGGACTCAGACATCCCTTAGCAAATATTTTAACACAGCTCAGTAATGTGGACTTAATCAAGTAAGTATTGTTGTTTTGAGTTCATTAGTGTAACCCATGAAAATTTTTGTTAGGTGGCTCAGCACCACCAGCTCATGCAAAGACATAGTAGGGGGGATTCCCTGGTGGCGCAGTGGTTGAGAGTCCGCCTGCTGATGCAGGGGACACGGGTTTGTGCCCCGGTCCGGGAAGATCCCACATGCCGCGGAGCGGCTGGGTCCGTGAGCTATGGCCACTAAGCCTGTGCAAAGACATAGTAGGGTAGTCTTGCACTGTTGTTTAATTGAGGTGATGACTTTTGTCTGGTTGCTGGTATTTTACTACCTATGTGTCACTAAGAGGAAAGAAAGATAATTTTTAGAGTATGCATTTAATCCAGTTATTTCAAATTTCATATGTATGCTATTAGAAAACTATTTCTGTTAGATTGGGATCTTTGTTCTTTTGGTTCTGAAATTGTTCATAGGTAAGCTGCATCTTTTAGTCTTAACTATAAAACAACAGCCTAGGTCTGGTGTACAGGTCCTATAGGCATTATGATTTTTGTCACACTTGAAAGTATAAAATAATTTCTGTTTTTTTTAGGCTATTTTCAAATTTGACAGTAAATTTGACAGTGATGAAAATACAGAAACCCACAAATGGGTCTGATTATTACCGTCTCTTAGAAACCTTATACTGACTCCCCTTTCTCATTCCACCAAAGAAAACCTGTTAGGATGTGGTAACTGAGAATTAAGATGATTATCTAATCTATTGAATTAGATTGCCTCCAACTCAACTGGGTTCATTTTCGGCTCTTTGAAAATTTTTTTTTTTTTTTGCGGTACGCGGGCCTCTCACTGTTGTGGCCTTTCCCGTTGCGGAGCACAGGCTCCGGACGCGCAGGCGTCCAGGGAAGCCCTGAAAAATTTTTTAGAGGTACTCTTTGTGTTACTTTACACTGGTCCATGAAATACAGCTGATACAAAACAGACGTAAGTAAGTATTGATTTTTATTGTTGGCCAGCTTCTTGAGAGATAATCGACATCACAACATTTTTGTTAACAAAATGGATTTTTTAAATTGATTTCTACTAATAGCAGTGTGTCCTCAAGTTCTTTGAAACTTGTCTAATGTTAATAAATAACCAAGATGGTGCCATATATACAATGGGGCTTATTTGATATTTGAGGATATTGTGAAAAAATGAAGTACTAAGTGTAGTGGTTCTTAAGCCTGGATCCACTTAGAATTACTTAATGGTGAGCTTTTAAAAATAATACAGAGCCCTGGCCCCCATTTTAGATCAATTAAACCCAAGTGACTAGGCATGGGCCATCCTTAAATCTTAAATTCATGCCTCAGGCAATTCTAATGCATAGCCAGGTTTGAGAAGCACTGCTAATAGAAATTTCTTTTTTGCACTGTTAATGTTTCTGTAATATAATCTTGGTTCTTTGTGGTGCTTTAATTGTTTGCTTTATAATCATTTACTTTTCCAGCATGTCTAAAGTGAGCACAACTTGGAAGAAGATTCCAGAAGATGATAAGGGGGCATTGCAATTGTACAATAAAGCAATACAAAGAATTACCATTAAAAAAAAAAAGAACTGTGAAGTTTCATTAATGTTTTGTATTTTTTTAACATCTTTATTGGAGTATAATCGCTTTACATTGTTGTGTTAGTTTCTGCTGTAAACAAAGTGAATCAGCTATACGTACACATATATCCCCAAATCTCCTCCCTCTTGCATCTCCCTCACACCCTCCCTATCCCACCCCTGTAGGTGGTCACAAATCATTAATGTTTAAGTGGGCAAGAGAGCCTATGAAAAACAGCTCTATCTATTGCAAACCTTATGTTCATTATTCAAAACACACAAAAGAAACAACAAACAAAATGTTATAAGGTACCATTATACTAAGTACCATACTAGATATGGAGATATAAAAATGACTAAAAGATGTCTTGTGCCCTTTTACTATAGCCCAGTGGAGGAGAAGATACATATGAATAGAGTAAAATGGAAAAAAATACCATTAAAATGGTATGTGTAAATTATTGGAGTAACCTAAACAAGGAAAAAATAAAGCCTTCACAAAGGTGACATCTGAACTAGCTCATCTAAAACTGTGATTTACAACACAAATGAAATGTCTCATAATTCTATTTATAACAAGAAATGTACGTTCTTAGTCGGATGATGTAAACCACACATGCTCCCTGAACTGCCCCCACCACATCGGCCCCTGTGGGCCTTTGTCATACCTCTGGATCCCTCAAGGTCCCCCGAGTGAACAGTGTCTGTGGCGGCCAAAGCACATCCGTGCTTGGGCAATAAACAGGTCAGTGACCACAAGTGTGTAATGAGTTTTTAAAGTGCCGAATATTTTGGAAGTGAAGAGAAAGAAATTTAAAGGAGAGAAACTCTCCAAAACAGTCTGTAATAACCTATAAGAATATTTCTGAGAGACCTTAATGGACTTCAAAACAGAGAATTTGACAAGTTGAATCATTGGTTCAAAGGAATAAATCCCAGATACTCTGTAGATGTCATTTTCCAAAACTCTGACTTTTGAGAACTCAAACTTTTTCTCCATAATAATTACCATCTTTCAGGTCCATTAGTTTCATGGATGTTGTCTATTGTTATTTTCTTCTGTCCCTCCTCCTTTCCATGAGAAACAGCTTCTTATTCCCATTCCTCAAAATTTTTTAAGTTTTATTTTTGAAATATTATTAACCCAAATGAACTATATCCAAATAAACTATATTAACCCAAATAAACTAAATAAACTATATATACAAATATCCCTTCTTTTACTGATACAAAATAAGAATGACATCCTCTCAAGTTTACTAGTTTAAGAACAGGAAGGTACAACTTCATGGTAGATTTCATTTTTACTTGATTTGACTTGTTACATGTTCAAAATTTTGGCAAAAATAACCCAACTAACAAAATAATTTAATTGACAAAATGGAGCATATTGCCTACACTCCTGTTTATTGCATGAAAACAAGTGATGTTAAGTGATATTAAGCAGGCTCTGTGCTAGCCACTGTCTCTTATGTTGCCTCATAAGCATCATCTCAGAAATTATCACATATTCAAGCACTTTCAGACACTGGTAAGCAGGTGGACATACTGTTGTCTTAATATAGGTATGACGTTAAGTGATGTTCACCATTTTAGTGATAGGAAACCAACATTTAATTTATACTCACTCACCTAGAGTGGAGCCTATGTTTGGTCCAGACCACACCCTAAACCATACTGGGCCAGCCATGAGGAACTGATTTTCAGTCTGGAAGCATCAGTGGACCACAGTGGTTGTCTACAGTGGGCATTACTCTAGTTGTTGGTAAGCATATTGCACAAGTTGTTGAATAGTTTTAATATCACCCCTGCAGCATGTGATCAGCCAAGGCAAGCCCTTCTCTTAATAATCAACAGCACATGAAAAAATCTTGATAACGCCTTCTCTCAAATTTTACATGGTCTACCTTAGCCCCTAATGATAAACATTCAGTGCAAAAGATCTCTCATTTCTTCTCAGAGCAGAGAGAGATTTTTATTTTATTACTCCAGTTTCTTTTTAGTCTGCCAGCAAATAATTATTATCACTCTCAAAGTGAAAATGTTTCAAAAGGTATGAGCATCCCCTTGGAAACTTCCCAGGTATGAAATTGGCATAATCAGCAATCAGCTTCTAATTAAACATCAGTGGTCATGACATCAGTACAGTCTTATTAAATCAATTAATTAATTTCTTATTAGATACCATTCAGGATAGGAATCATGCTCTGTTTTTATGTTCAAAAATTAAATCACACCTAAATTTTTATGCCATTATATAATATCTTATTAATTGCTTTAAATCTCCTATTATTACTCTTGTATACAGCTCTCTACCTTCCCAGCTCAGCTCACTCTGATTTTCAAGGTTATCATACAATTTCCACTCTTTTATTTGACTCAGCACTCATAATTAATCCTTACTTGACAATTGTATGTATCCTCCCAATTTCTCCTTCTATCAGGAGAATATGGTCTCAACTCCCAGAATCTTATCAAATAAATTATATCTGGGCCTATTCCATCTGGATCATCCCAGGTCAATGTATTCTCATCAGGTTTTTTTTTTTTTCCAATCTATATCTTAGTTATCTTTTTTTAAATGCTAGGAACAAGTATATGAAATTTTGTTTAGTATTCAAAGTTTCATAAAGTTTTTTGACAGCTCCAACTATTATTATTGATTTCAAAGAATGCGACTTATTATTCCATGCATCATAGATAACTTTTTCTTAGTGTTCATTAAAATGATAGAATAGCTCTAATCTCTACCTGTCTGCCATTTAAATGAAGAACTAAGTTATTTGCATCATAGCTGCCATCACTTACAATGCTGAGACTCAATCAATTTGGCATTTTGAGTTATATTCATGGCAGTAAGAAAAATGGTAATGACTCACTTCTTTTTTCTGTGGTTGTCAGATATTTCTACAGAAAGGAAAAGAATACTGCGCTTTCTTGTTGGACACTCATTTGCAAATACCACAGATCTCAGTAATTGACAGTGTAATGAAAAAAAATAAATTTTCATTACAAACTGTACTTCCTTTTCTTCTACAAAAAAAAAAAAAATCTATCAAAGTAATGGCAAAAATTCAATGACTGTTGTTGGCAAAGGAATGTTTTAAGTCTCTACATACAAACCAGTATGTACCAACTGCAGCCCATCTTCAGAGCTTACCAGATTTAAAAACTAATGGGTGTAAACCTCAAGATTTCAAAACTTCTGTGGTTGGTACTTAACTGCTGTTCCATTTTGGCTGACATAGGAACTAAAAAACTCAAAAAAAGACACACTTTCTTACAATAGCAAACTTTTAACAGCATTAAAGTTTATGAGACATCTGACTTAAATCCTGTTTTGAGAAAAGTTCCATTAGGAACTCAGAGAAAATGCTAAGCATGAGCCTGAAGACCTTGTTAATGACCTTTTAATGGTATTTTACATGTTGTTGTCACACTCCATATTGACAGATTTTGACAGCTTAATAATATCCTTGGTGAATCAGAATCAATTTATGCTTCAGACCTATGACTCTCTTATGCAACTAATGAAGTAATTACTGCTCCTTCCTTCTCAGGAGAAAGTCTTTACATGGTACTATGTAATAATATAAAATCTCATGCTGCAACCCACAATAGCATCCTGAAAATTCTCCCTTCCAGGATACCATTTGTTGAGTTTTCAGTAAATAAAATATAGACATTTAGGAAGGTATTTATTGCCAAAGCAAAGATAATAATTGCTAGTATAGGCTAAAATGTGTTATTTTAGAATTGCTAGCTTCCAGCTTGCAAAAGGCAGCAAAAGTTGAAGTAAAAATACTGAAACATTATTTATTGATATAAAGTTCTTTTTATGGAACTTGCAGAATATTGATCTCATATCTTGACCTCTGAAAGTTAATTTCTCAAGTAACTTCAACTCTTCAGAAACTTTCCAAAACTCAAATGTAGCCACAATATCCAATTATAAATATACCAGAATTTAGCATTCAGGTTTATTTATAAAAAATATTCTTTCCAATATTACTTAGACTAGCTTTGATCTACAACCATTTGCATATCTACTACATTCAAATACTACTATAAACCATCTCACACTTAGATTTATTCACAGAAAAAATTTATTCTGAAATAATTTTGCTATAAATGTTAATCAACCAAAGAACTAAAACCAGCTTATGCAAAGTGCAACTATCAGAATTCACAGAGGAATGTCATTCTAATCTTGCTCCTCTGTAGAAATGGACTCTGATTTTGTTATTAATGTTGTGGTTGGAACTATTCTAGACCAAGGAACACAAACTATTAATGTGAATGAACCGTTCTGAGTATTATCTTAAGAAGCTAGTTTGAGAAAGATCTATGTCATCTTGTTTTCATGCTGTTCATCTGCCATTTAATTGGCTATTGGCTATGGGAGGCCTGTCAAACCTAAAACAAAGTCCTCTGTAACTTTGGGTCTGGTATTTGGGGAAAAAACAAACCCAAGTATTATAATCACTGTAATAATTACATAACTAGTACATTTTGGGTCTATAACAGAACAAATTATAGAAAAACTAAAAAAATTTTTTCAATTTAAAAAAGGCCAATCTCAGAGCCCAGCTCAATGTCACTAAGCCTGAGCTCAAAAATAACTCAAAAAGAGCTCATGACCAAGCAACTGACAGCCACACTTGGGGATAGGAGGAGGGAGTTGGGTTGAAGAAGGTCCTTACATACTAAAGCTGGAAGGGGAAATGAAAGAGAAAGGAAGTCTCATTTATTTAGCAAATACTATATATCAGATCTATACTGACTGTCTTAATCCATAAAAAGCTGCCTTAATCAATGTTTACAATGACCTTGAGAGAAAGGTAAGACTAGCCTTATTTTACAGAAAACAAAATCACTTATCCAGGGGAGCAGCTGTGAAAGATAGAGCTGAAGCAGAAATCCAGCTCTCTTCATCCCAGAGACCTCCATCTTTTCACCAGTCTATGTGAGGGGAATTTTCCCTGTACAGGAAGAGAGGATGATTTAGGGCATCAGTCTGTATCTCCATAACCCACTCAAAGATTGCCATGAGTTCTTTATCTATTTGGGGGTCCTCCTGAGCCCTGAATTTCTAGAAAGAAAAATTAATAATTTGCTTTTGGTTACTTAGTAATCTCTGACACCATCATTGAACACTTTATTAGTGACTTTTTTCCCTGCAGTACCCAAGAATCACTGCTCTGTACCCAAATGTAACATAATACTAATGGTGCTATAAAATCAGGTACAAATGAAAAAACTTTCTCTCTTATCACAACCAACTTAAGCAGTACTATAGGCAGAAGAATGCAACCTCTCAGTGTTTGCTATTAAAGTAAAAAAATAATTCTATTTTCATATTGTAACAGCTTCCCCATAATGAAAGATCTGTGAACGTGCCATTAGTTAGATATAAGTGCAGTAGTTTGAAGATGACCTTAATGGAAATGTATGATACTTGAAGTGTTGTGAGACTAACTAACTATATCAGTTTAATAAACAGCCCATCAAAAACGCTAGAACACCCAGCAATCCCACTACTGGGCATATACCCTGAGAAAACCATAATTCAAAAAGAGTCATGTACCAAAATGTTCATTGCAGCTCTATTTACAATAGCCCGGAGATGGAAACAACCTATGTGTCCATGATTGGATGAATGGATAAAGAAGATGTGGCACATATATACAATGGAATATTACTCAGCCATAAAAAGAAACGAAATTGAGCTATTTGTAATGAGGTGGATAGACCTAGAGTCTGTCATAGAGAGTGAAGTAAGTCAGAAAGAGAGAGACAAATACCGTATGCTAACACATATATATGGAATTTAAGGAAAAAAAATGTCATGAAGAACCTAAGGGTAAGACAGGAATAAAGACACAGACCTACTAGAGAATGGACTTGAGGATATGGGGAGGGGGAAGGGTAAGCTGTGACAAAGCGAGAGAGAGGCATGGACATATATACACTACCAAACATAAGGTAGATAGCTAGTGGGAAGCAGCTGCATAGCACAGGGAGATCAGCTCGGTGCTTTGTGACTGCCTGGAGGGGTGTGATAGGGAGGGTGGGAGGGAGGGTGACGCAAGAGGGAAGAGATATGGGGATATATGTATATGTATAACTCATTCACTTTGTTATAAAGCAGAAACCAACACACCATTGTAAAGCAATTACACTCCAATAAAGATGTTTAAAACAAAACAAAACAAAAAACCCTAGAACACTTTATTCACTGATTTTAAAGATAAAAGTGCCATTTTAAATTTCTTACACATTAGGCTAAATATACAAATAATAATAATAATAATTACTTGTATTTGCTGTTTAATATAATGTATATCATGCTAAAATTTTCTTTTCTCAATTTTGTCCAATGATTCATGTTCCAATAAACTTAAATAACCAAACTTTAATGTTCCCCACAGCAAGTTTCTATTTGTTCAAGTATCTCTCTTAGTCCAGCCAAGAAAAAGAGGTAATTAAATTTGATATAGTTTGGGGACCATGGCTAAAACTATCAAGCCCTGAAAATCCTCTTTAATGCCAAATCCAGAATGCTAAACCACAGATCTTTCCAGCATATGTCTCTTTTAAAATAAGACAACCTTGAATTTCTCACTTTCCCCTTGACATTTCATCCCAATCACATCTCAGTATCCAATTAAATGCTTTCACTTACCATTAGAAGGACTGATTATTGCCAACCTTTTACAACAATGCTTATAGCTGCCTGACAAGCCAGCATCAGTTAATCCCAAGAAGGTCCACTTCAATTTGTCATTGTCCTAAAGGTTTGATATTCCTTGGATATAAATTCAAGACAGGGATGCTTCAACAGTCAGATGGCTTAGTTCAAAGCTGAGCACAGCTGGTTTATGGATGTATCATTATGGGCAGAGTCAGTCAGCATCTGCCCTGGTAGTAGACGTAAATTCTTGCCTCTAAGTGCCAGATACTTGGGCAGGCACCGGCACAGCCTTCCCACTCTAAATCACAATGACTGCTTCAACATCAGCACGCCTTCACCTCTTTGCAGAGGGTGTCATGACACCTACACTCATAAAACCATTTCAGGAACGAGTCTCCCTTGCTTGAAATCTTGAGAAAGATGTTTTCAAGCATTGGAGAAAGAATGTTCTGAAATCATATTGTATCCAACAGTATGAAATTAGAGCATTTAGGGCCAAGGCAGCAGCATTAATCCTTTATATTCATGAAGAGGTTTTCTTTTACAGCATTTTTCAGATATGATAACATCTGTCTGCACAACCTTCCCGCAAGGGATGCCAGTGGGAGGATGATTAACCAGATTTTGTACACCAGTAATGACATACAAAGCTCAGAGAGAGAGCGCAAGGTTTTATATTCCTTGTCCCCGGAGAGCTGAGGAAATAATTCAGGTCTTTCAAGTCTCGGGAAAATCTGCTTTCTTTTAAATAGTAAGCTACCTTTGTTACTCATTAGAGAGCTTGTTTTAAGGGGGATACTCCTTTAAAAGCCCATTAAATGCTTTTATATCAATTTGAAGGATTTGAATCAGAAATGAAGGACAGCTATTAGAAGGTACAAGCTGTGCCTGTAGCACAAGGGAAGAAATTGCAGTTACCCTGTCAGATACAAAATTTTCTTAACTTTTACATTCCAAGGACTAGGACTCTCTGCAGACTTTGGAATCGACAAATTTAGTCAATTTGTTGTACCTCTTATTTCAAATTGGAATCATGATATTTAAGTCTTCCATGAACAGGGATAAAACAAAAGTCAATCATTTATAGAGTCTCTTAGCACTATTTTAGGTCTCATGTGATATTTAAAATACAATAAATCATCCACCAAGTTCTCAATACTTAGAATGACATGTTGTTCTAATACAAACACATGTGCCAAAGTCAAAAACACATCATTCCCATCCATCCTACTAGGGCCTCTCAGCCTTTTATGCAACTTAGCAATATAACCTCACATCTCAATTATTTTCCATAATTTATTCATTCTCCTCAGAGAATTTGTAGTCAGAGAAAACCACAGCCAGAGAAACTGCCTGTATCTCTGATTGAATATTCTTCCCCGACAATGGAAAAGCCCTGGTCAAAATTAAAAGGCCTAAGTAAAATTTATTTTTAGTGCGTTACTCCCAATCAAAAACCCTCCTTGCTTAATTTTGTGACTTTTCTTTCATGCCTCAAAGCCACATGAAAATAAACAAAAAGGGGTGGTAAGCATTTACAGAATGTAAAAGGATACTAATGCAGTGTCCTAACCCTCCCCTGCCCAGCTTTTCCTAACACCTACCCTGGTGTTAGGCTTTCCCTAACACCTACCTCCTCAGGGCTGAACCCAGGGCAGGCTGCCCCAGCGATAGTGTGTGTCTGTTGCACACAGTTCCCCATTTCCATCCCATCAGCCACCACATCCTGTAGATTGTGCCTGTGAAATATTTCTCAATTTTATCTGCTTTTCTCTAGTTCTACTTCATGTTTTTAGTTAATGCTGTTTTCATCTCTGGCCTGAAAGGCTGCAATGTTTTTCTAACTGTGGTCCCAGATGCCAGGCTCATTCCTTCAAATCCATGAATTTTCTAAAGCACAAATATGATCATATAGGCTCTGCTTAAAATTCATCAACCATTCCCCATAACCTTCTGGAAGATAATACCGAAACAAGGGAATCACAAGGCCTTCATTAACGGACCTGCAGGCCACTCCAGCCTCGTCCCTCCATGCCCTCGGTACGTCAGCCGCACGACTACTCCTCCTCTTCTTCTGCGACATGTGGTGTCTCTGCCAACATGCAGGTCTTGCCTCCTCCTCTCCCTCCCACAGTTAGCTTGTACGCGTCCCTGATGATAGCTCAAATTTTAAACCCCTGGTAAAGTCTTCTCTAGTATTGGTATAACCTTTATTTGCCCTTGTTTTACTATATTAAAATTATGTATAATTTTTATTTATTCAATATTTATTGAGTTCCTCCTCTGTTCCAGCCATATAGATGTGCCTGAGCTCCGAGCATAAAGTATAAGCAAACCAAACATAAACTCAATCTCATGACAGTTACAGTTTGGTGGCGAAGACAGACCTTAACCAAATAATCACAAAAGAATATGATTACAAACTACAGTGAGTGTTAAGAAAGAACAGTAAATAGAGCAATGAAAACGTGAGCAGGAAGACCTGATCTAGTCTTCAAGGTGAGAGACGGCCTCTCTGAGGAAATCACTTTTGAACAACTGTGAAAGGGAAGACAGGAGGAAAGGAAGGAGGAAAGAAAAAAGGGAGGAGGGAATCCAAATAAGTTCAAGGGCATCCCAAGCAGGGAAAAGAGCATAGCTAAAAACCCTGAATCAGAAGAGACCATGAGTTAGTCCTAGCCTACATGTTGGTATACAGAATGATTCTTTGCTACAAAATGGTTCTTTGCTATCTTTCCCAACGCAAGACTCTCTGGTAAAGTGAAAACATATATATTCTGGTTTAATATGGAATTCCTCGAATAATCTCATCTAAGTCAAATGATAAGGATTAGACACACAATGACACAATCAGGATATGTATAAGGCAAGTCCTATGTACTTAACACTGGACTCTTATGATTCATCAATATTTTATGTAAGTGACATCAACAAATTTCTCCTGACCAGGACCTTCCTGCTCCAGTAAGAAATTATTCTCCAATTGCACAAGTGTAAACACTATGAATTTGAAAAAAGTGGAATTTTTGCCTTGAATAATGCAATTCATGCAACCTTCAACTTTGTCTCAGTTGCATAGATCTGTTCTTATCCAGATAGAGAGTATAGAATTCAGATCTAGAAGGCTGCTGAAGAAAGAATATAGCCCAGGCATATATCACTAATTGCTCACAACCATCTTTCCCAAGGAGTGTCAACTCAGCTTCAAAATCTTTCTCCTGGATCACTCCAATCAATTACTTTTAATAAATCAAAACTTTTTTTCAATTCAGATACATTTTGGCATTCCAATTCTAATCCAGCCTTCTGCCTTGAAGTTGAATTATGTAATTGTTAATGTAATTTTTGTTATAGTAACTTTTAAAGTAAAATTATACCTGTGTTTTCCCTAACAAACCCTGATTCTTCATCCATATTACAACTGATGGGACTGGACAGTGTCTGTTTTCCATTTGGAACACTCTGAAGAATAAAAATGATTTAAGAGTTCCAAAGGTTTGAGAGTAAGCATTAATCTACACTGTTGGTGAGAAAGAGGATGGATGCTCACAAAGTAACAGCAGGGTGGCCCTTTGCTCTCCTTTGCTTCTAATGAGCTAATCCTAAATAAAAGTAGTGCAGGGCTTCCCTGGTGGCGCAGTGGTTGAGTCCGCCTGCTGATGCGGGGGACACGGGCTTGTGCCCCGGTCTGGGAAGATCCCACGTGCCCCAGAGCAGCTGGGCCCGTGAGCCATGGCCGCTGGGCCTGTGCATCCGGAACCTGTGCTCCGCAACGGGAGAGGCCACAACAGTGAGAGGCCCGCAAAAAAAAAAAAAAGTAGTGCATTTCAGAATATGCTGCAACTGGAATTCTGGCTCCATATCAAGACAAGACAAGTCAGGACCAAACTCCTGAAGAAGTCATACACCATCCATTGTCATACATACAAGGACCTGCCTAATTACATTAGGAAGAGAACATGTGCTTAAAAGCTACTGAGGAAGGCTTCAGCCACAACTTGATCTTGGGCTAGGAGGGAGTATCAAAACGCTTGAACCAACTAAGACAGAGAGTTGTCTACTCTAAAAGTTACCTTAAAATAAAAATCAGTACTGAATCACTGCCATGACAACATGCTCTATTTTGTTTTTTCTTAGCTTTACCTTGAAAGGACTTTAGAAACTCATCATTTTTAGTCCTCTTACCTCTAGCCATGTCCTGCTCCAATTCATTCTCTGCATTACAATCCAAATGACATATTTTTTTAATTACAGGATGTTTTATGCCCATCGTCACTTAAAATTCTTCAGTGGCTTCCCTTGCTGTGAGTAAAAAGTTAAACCCTTTGATAAGGTTAATCACAATATCCATGACCTATGTCCAGCTTACCTCGCCAGCCTCTAGCCACTCCACCCTCCCTCCCCTTGCTCTCTACTCCCACCATACAGTATTGAACCACCTTCAGTTCCTCAAAAGTGATGCTGCCCCTTGCTTCTCTATTTTTGGCCATGCTATTTCTTCTTTCAAGGAGACAGTGCCACCATCCCCAGTTCACCTGGCCATCTCCAGTTCCTCTGTAAGGATCAGGTGATGTATCTACTCTTCTAAGAAGGGTCCTTGGATCCCTAAATTCGGTGCCACTGCTACATACTCCTATACTATCCTGCCCTTTTTCCATCACAGCACTTATGGTCTATTGTAAGTGCTTAGTTAATAAACTGTGTTCTCCACTACTTTGTGAGTCTAGGAGGGCAGAAAAGTTGTCTGTCTTGCTCACCAGTGAACATCCAGCTCTGAGTATAATGCCAGGCACATAAAATATGACATGGAAATCACCAAGTTCTCCAAAACTCAGATACCAAACTTTTCCTCAATGAACAAATGAGTCTGATTCTCTCTCTGATATAATTGCATAAAATACAAAATCTACTTGGGTTTCTTAAATATTTGTATGAGTCTCCAAGAAAACATCCCACAAACCTGTTCCAATTGCTGCTTCTCCCTTCAGCCTGTGTTCTTTCCCCAGATCATCACTCCTTACCCTTTGTTGCTGCATATCTTCTTCTGGAGGCTGCTGCTTTCCCATGCTATTTGGCTCTCTACTGGTTTATTAGTTTGCTATTGCTGCTTAACAGAGCACCACAAACCTGACAGCTTATAACAACACCATTTATTACCTCTCAGTTTCTGTGGGTTAGAATTCCAAGTACAGATCAACTGTTCCTCTGCTCTCATCTCTCCAGGATGTGATTAAGGTGTTAGCTGAGGCTATCATCTTATTTGAAGATCAATACCCTCTTGCCAGCCCGCTGGTTCTTGGTCAGATGTCTGAGATACCTGTTTTCATGCTAGCTGTTGGCCAGAGACTGCTCTCAGTTCCTAGAAGCTGCCCTCAGGTTTTTAACCCATGGCCCCCTTCTCTCACAACATGGCAACTTACTTGGTTAAGGCTACCAGGAGAGTATCTGCTGCTGCTTCTTATCTCTTTTAAGGGCTCCCTTCAGTAGGTCAGGACTGCCCATGTAAACTCCCTTTTGATTAACTCAAAGACAACTGATTAGGAATCTACATTACATCTGCAAAATTCCTTTGCTTTATGAAATAACATAATCATGGGAGTGATATCCCATAATTTGCTTAGGTTCCACCCTCACTCAAGGCAAAGGCACTATGCACAGCATGAACACCAGGGAGAAGGAATCTTGGGAGACACTTTAGAATTCTGTCACACCTGGAAAGAGAAAACTTCCTCAGTTCAACAAAATACAGGGATGAGTTGGCTGTGGTGTTTAAAAGAAAACTTCAACAAACTGTTGAATATAGCCAAAGGAACAGCAACTTAGAAAACTTAAAACTGAATCTGATCATCAATGCCCCTAGAGTTCAAAGGCCTAACCCTCTACAGTACACCACCTTGCAGTCAGACCAGCCTACTCATCCACCAAGGAGGGCCTTTGAGTGTCCCTTCCCACACAGAATTCAGTATCCCTTGCCTTGGCCAAACTGGGACTAGGAGGAGAGAGAAAAATAAGTTTTCCAATTATTTCCTGTCTCTTTCCCATACCCCAATGGTTAGATTATTTTCTGATGAGGATAAGCTCACTTTTTCAAAAAAGAAAAACATCTTTATAGAAAGTTGTTTACCTCTTCATTGTCTTAAATCTTTCCATTCCATATCAGAATCTTAGCTTTACTTTTACATAACCAAGAGTCCCATAAAAGTGCTTTTTTTCTTTTAAAAAAAGTTATACACACACACACACACACACACACACACACACACAGACAAAGTAATCTGTTCCCAAGCGTGGAATTCTAGTTTTACCTCTACAACAACTGGAAAAATAAACTGCTGGCAGTTTTAAAAATAAAAGTTCCTCCCCCTTTCAACTAAACAAGTTTTCAGAAAGATAGAAAGTCTCATCTATTCCTTCTTCATAACACCTTTCCCAAAGAAATGCTGGCCTATCTTCTGATTGCCTGTATCCTGCCCGTAACTTCTTAATAACCACATCAACATTGCTCTCTTTGAATAGTGTTTATTATACAGCCTAGAACACATTAAAATCGACTGGAAATTTTTTTTTAATCTTTTTATTTCCTTCTATCCCTCCCCCACCCCCTCGACTGAGAAATGTGTTTGTTTGTATGTTTGTTTTTAATACCAATGTGTTTGTGTTTGTTTGTATGTGTTTGTATGTTTGTTTTTAATATCAGTGAACAATGAATCTGAATCTCTGTGGGGGAGCTTAGAAAACAATTTTTATTAACCATTCTATTTCACACATTCACAGGACTGCAATTCAGCCTGCAGATCAGCAGATTGGCTGAGGTCATACTGCTCCACGCATTCAATACCTCCTCTTGGGATCCAGGCTGGAAGAGCAGTGGCTATCTAGGGCACCTCAATGCAGAGGTGAATAACTCCCAGAACTTTCCTCTTCCAGACTGAGTTTACCTATCTGTCTGAAACAACCCCTCAAATGGACAAAATATGTGAAACAATGGTTTTCAAGACACTGGACAATGGTTTTCAAGACATCAGGAAATGAGGAATAGTGATCTCTGCTAGGGATAAAACACAAACAAGTTGAGCCCTACAATTTCCTTGAGTATGTTTAGGCTATGGTTCAAAGATGGGGAACTGGGGCAGGGCCCATCAGACTCCCTGACTTAAGAAAATGAAGTACCATCTACAATAATAGAATAAATAAATGAGTTTAGCAAAGTTGCAGGGTATAACATCAATATGCATAAATCAATTGTGTATCTATATGCCAGAAACAAACATCCAAAAATTGACATAAAAGATAATCCCAACTGTAATCACATAAAAAATAGAAAATACTAAGGGATAAATAAATCTGACAAAAGATTGCAAGACTAGTATACTAAAAACTAAAAAAAGATGCTGAAAAAAAATTTAAAAGACCAAAATAAATGAATAAATATGCCAATATACCAATAACAAAAGACCCAATGTTTTTAAGATGTCAATTCTTTCCATATTAATATAAAGATCCAATATATTTGCAAATAAAATCACAGCAGAATTTTTTTGTGAAATTTTCAAATTGATTCTAAAATTCATATGGAAAAACAAAGGACCTAATCATCAGAGAAATGCAATTCAAAACCACAATGAGATATCACTTCACACCTGTCAGTATGGCTATCATCAAAAAGAACAAAAATAACAAATGTTGGCAAGAATGTGAAGAAAATGAAACCCTTGTACACTGTTGTTGGGAATGTAAATTAGTGCAGCCACTGTGGAAAACAGTATGGAGGGTCCTCAAAATACTAAAAGTAGAGCTAACATATGATCTAGCAATTCTGCTCCTGGGTATATATCCAAAGAAAATGAAAACACTAATTCAAAAAGGTATATGCACCCCAATGTTCATTGCCGTATTATTTAATACAATAGCCAAGATACAAAAGCAACCTAAATGTCCATCAACAGATGAATGGATAAAGAAAATGTGGTGTGTGTGTGTGTATATATACATATATATATAAATGTATATATACACACACAATGGTATATATAGAGAGATCTATAGATCTATATAGATATATACAATGGAATACTACCCAGCCATAAAAAAGAATGAAAGTTTATCATATGCAACAACGTGGATGAATGTGGAGGGCATTATGCTTAGTGAAATAAGTCAGAGAAAAACAAATACTATATTATGTCACTTATACATGGAATCTAAAAAATAAAACAAACTTGTAAATTTTTTTAAATAAAGCAACAGACTCACAGATATAGAGAACAAAATAGTAGTTACCAATGGGGAGAGGGAAGGGGGGTGGGAGAAGATAGGGGTAGGAAATTAAGAGGTACAAACTACTATGTATAAAATAAATAAGATACAAGGATATATTGTACAGCACAGGGAATATAGCCAATACTTTACAATAACTTTAAATGGAGTATAATCCATAAAAATTTTTGATCACTATGTTGTACACCTGAAACTAATATAATATTGTAAATCAACTATACCTCAAATTTTAAAACCTTTAAGTTAAATTTTAAAAAAAAGAGTAAAAGATTTGAAGATACACTTTACCAAAGGAAACATACACATGGCAAATAAACCCATGAAAAAAGGTTCAATGTCATTTGTCATTAGGGAAATGAAAATTAAAGCTTGTTGCCTCAAAAAAAAAAATAATAAAGTTTGTTCAGATACCACTAACTCCTATTGGAATGTTTAAAGTTAAAAAGACTGACAATACCAAGTGTTGGGAAGGATATGGAGGAAATGGAACTTTATACACTGATAGTGAAAATGTATGTGATGCTACAACTTTGGAAAACAGTTTGGCAGTTTCTTAAAAAGTTAAATATAAACCTACAATGAGATCTAGCCATTCCACTCCTAGGAATTTACTCAAAAGAAAACATTCACACAAGGACTTGTACACACGTTCATAGCAGTTTTACTTGTAAGAATCAACAACTGAGAAAAACCCAACTGTCATCAATAGGTGAATGGATAAACACACTATATATAGAGAACAAAGACAAAAATGACATATGAGTTTAGAGGCACTATATTAAAGAGTTCTGATGTCCTTGCATTGTCCAGGAGGAAGGGGAATATACTGACTAATATTTCACTTTGGAAAGTCAAGGAAGGAAACATTGGATAGGGCCAGCTTTGTAGGTAGAGAGGAGGCACAAGGACTTCTAAAGTGGTGGCAATATTCATTTCTTGACCTGGGTGATAGTTATACAGCTGTCTGCTTTGTAATTAATAATTGAGCTATATATTTTTGTTTTGTGCATTTTTCTGCATGTGTTATATTTCACGCTTAAAAATTTTTTTAATCTGAGGGGCATGGAGGACGCCCAGGGTCAAACTCAAACTCTTAAACACTTTCCAAGCCTTTGTTCACATCACATCTGCTAACATCCCACTGACCAAGGCAAGTCATACGGCAAACCCCAAAGTCCAGAGTGGGGAGGAACTCTTCACCTTCCATTAGGCTGGGGATTTGCAAATATTTTCTGTGAGAGGCCAGATAAAAATATGTTAGGTTTTACAGGCCACATACCTTCTTTTCTGCAAATTCTTCTTTTTTTCAAACTCTGAAAATATAAAGGCCATTATTAGCTGAGGATCTTACAAAAATGAGCTATAGCTGGATTTGGCCCACAGGCCATACTTTGCCCACCACTGCATTGGGCCATGATAATATTACTATAGAAAAGTTTTATTAAAAAGTGGGACAAATAATTTAATCTTCCACAATTCACCTTCTTGGTTATAACTATTCATACCCCTATCATGAGCAAAATATATTCACCCCCATCCCAAAACACCCCCAAATTCACCCAAACAAAGCATCAAGCCAACATCCTGATCCACAGGTTCAAATGTGGCCACTCTTGATCCATAGATCTACGAAGTAAAAAGACAAATTCCACAATGGTCAAAGGAGGACAGTATAACTGTAATAAAACATTTCCATTCAAAACAAGAGAAGAATGATAGGCACATAGGAATCACTGGTCCCTGGAAATTTTGAAATTGTATTGGGCAAATGTTGCCCTCTCCATCAAAGTAAAGGAATTCTCCTTGATAAGACTCTAGCTTTAGAAATAGGTCAATGCCTTCCTGGATCAGGATTGTTTTTATTTGTTTGTTTGTTTGTTTGTTTGGTTGGTTGGTTGGTTTTTCATGACAATTATCAGGATCTCCCAGAAGGCAAACCTAGCCATCCAAGCCCCTTTCTTGTCTGCTACTATCCCATTTGTCAAAGAAATTCATATGGGCAAATTCAAAGTGAAAAAGCAGAGAAGTACATTACTGTACACCCACGACAAGGCCATGACAAGAATGTGGTTGCATAATACTACTACAAAAGATTAAAGCATTAAGGTCAATTGTTTAATCTGCCTAAAGTGACCCACTTTATGATATAATGGCATAGAAATTTAGGTTTGACCTATAGTGATTCCATATTGAGACTGTTTTCCGAAAACAAATTAGATCCCAAATCAGGTCACCTGAACATAAACACAAAGATTTTTATTTACAACAATGAATATTAAATTTTAACAAATATTTAAAGTCAATAGACAAGATCCTTAGAATGACTGCAAAGAGTTAAACTTTATTCAAAGAAAATAAATCTAATAAGGGAGGAGCAGTTAATGTCAAGAAATAACGCACCTATACTGAACACCAATTTATGTGAAAATGGATTTTAGTTGATTCACTGCTTATTATGAGCGGACATTGTAATGAGTCTTCCAAAAACCTAATGGAGTCAGGCTGCATTTAGAAAGTAGAATACTCAACACAGGGGATACTGTCACTATTCTTCTGACTGTTCAAACCACATATTATAAAATATGTTCCATTTTAACAGTCACATTTTAAGAGAAGCATTGATTCAATGGAATGGTCTAGAGGGAGGTGACCTAAAGAATTAAGTGTCTTTGAATAATGCTATATGATAAATATGGAAAGGAATTTCAAAAGTTCATCTTGGAAAACAAAAAGGGAAGAGAGGGAAGGAAATATGAGAAATGTCTTGAAATGTTTTCAGGCTGCCATTTGGAAAAGGAAATAGATTTATTTACTGCTGCTATAGATCAAAGGTTGGCAATATGTAGGGCCAAGGACGGGCCTCCTTTTTCAGTAATAAACCACCTAGCACATAAATATTTTAGCCCTTATAGTCTGTTGCAACCACTCAACTTTACCACTGTAACAGGAAAACAGTCATGGTTGGTACATAAACTAATGTGTGTGGATGTTCTTAATAAAACCTCATTTATAGACCCTCAAATTTGATTCTCATACAGTTTCCACAAGTCACAAATATTATTCTTCTTTCCAATATTTTTTCAACAATTTAAAACTGTAAAAAAAAACAAGAAAAATTCTTAACTCACTGGCCATATAAAAATAGGCAACAGACTGAACCTGGCCCACACACCAAGTACACCAACATCTGTGGTAGCTAACACCTTAAGACATTGGGTCCTAGTGATAAGAAAGCAAATATCAGCACACACACCAAAAAAAGAAAAAAAGCCATTGTTTCAATAATTGAAACAAAATGGAACGCTGAGCAGGTGCTGTTGAAAACCTGTCCTGTATCCCCTTGGCCCACCTCCGTTTTCCATAGACAGTTCCTCTGCAAACTGATAGCTGTCCCTTTTAAATACCCTCTACTCTGCTACTCTGCCTGGAGGATTTCTCCAGCATCAGAGGAGCTGGCCTAGCCCACCTGCAGGGCAACCTGAGAGTGCTGACAATTAAATTCTACCTGGAGCAGTCTTGACCAATGAGGGCTAGGAGACAGAATAATACCTCAGTTTCCTCCCCTTGGTGGAACAGTTCTAAGGTGGGTTCTACACTGTCCATCAGAGAATCCCATCATAACTGAACCCCAGTTGCCTCATTAATGCAAACTATACTAGCTTTCCCCTGTCAATGTCTCATTGTTTTCCACTCTCACTTATACTTCTGAGGATCACCTCCCAAATTAACTAACTGCCCTCAAGGACTAACTTCAGATTCTACTTTCTGCAGACTCAAATTAAAAGAGATGTGTCAGGTTGGAGTTAACGAACATGACCTTAGGGACCAGATGATCACTTGCTATCAAAATGGAAGGGATTTTTAAGTTAGACTAGTGATTCTCAACTGATTTTGTCCCCTAGGGGCAACTTTTGAGTATTATGACTACCCCTACTCCCACTCTGGCATCTAGTGAGTAGAGCAAAGTGATGCTCCTAAATATCCCATAATACATGGAATAGTCCCACACAACAAAGAATTATCTGGTCCAAATGTCCATAGTGCTGAGTCTGAAAAACCCCAAGTTAAACTGGAGATTGATCTAAATGGACTCTAATGTCCATGTACTATTCTAAGATTCTACGATTTTAAGAAATCACACTGGGATTCTTAACCTGATGAGCTTCAAAGGATTCATAATGTCTTGGAAATTAAGTGCATAATTTTTTGCCTGTATCTATTTTTACATTTTTGTAGAGAGTGTGCACAGTTTTCATAAATTTCTCTAAGGGGTCTGTGACCCATAAATGTTAAAAACCAAGCTCTAATAAATAATTCTTAATAATTTTACCATAGGTCTAAATCTTTAATCACCTTCTTTTCTCTTCCATAACGTTAATAAATATAGTATTGACTTTTCATGTTTGACAGCAGTTTTTCCTAAGCCTGTGTAATTCTGATAGGTATAAGAAGTAGGCAAAGAAGAGACTGAATTTAGTTAACTATGATCCATTAACAGTACACAAACTTCCTGGCAATCAATCTGGCACTTTCCTCAAGTACAAATAAAACTATTTTTTAAATCCCTAATTAATATAGATCAGCAAATATCACTACATATTGAGGAAGAAATTGAGCAAATGAAAATTGCATAGAGAGAACAGTCCTTTACATCCTCTTATCCCACATCTTTTCGGACATAAAGCCACTGTCAACGAAGTGCCTAAGATAAAGAATTGGTATAGACCTTCCCTTCTGTAGAGTTCTTAAGCTGGGGCCATATAAATCAAATAGGATTACTTTATCTGCAGCTAAGAATTCTGTAGAGACATATTGAACCTATAAGAGATGGCAGAACCTGGCCAAGCTCTGTCTTTCAGATAATAAATTCTACTACCATCTGACTCTGCTTTCAGAGTCTTTTCTATATTTATTTTAGGGCAAGATATGTGTATTTATCTGCAATATTAAACAGATTTTTATTTTACAAGGATCCAAAGTTTGCTGGCTTAGATTAAGTATGACTCTTGTCATTGTGCATATGTGAAAGAATGAGAAAAAATGATAACAATTAAATATATGTGATATAAAATTCAATGTAAAACACAACTCAGACATTAGACCACTCAAATAATATGATATGCAACTTTTTAATGATAGCTACCCTTTATGAGAACTTACTGTCAGATATGATAGATTCGGATAGATAGGTAGATAGGTTATAGATCAATACATAGATATATTTAAATCTCACAACATTTATTTGAGCTAGAAACAATTTTTCCATCCCTATTTTACAATTTGAGGCTTAGAGAGTTAAAATAATTTACACAGGGCTATGGAAATAAAAATGCCAGAGCAAGGATTTGAATCCAGGTGTCTCTAGATCCAAAATTTATCTTTATCCCCACAATACAATACAGCCTTACATGGTACAGCAGTTTAATTAGGAAACGTTGGGAAGATGTGAATCTCTGCACTGGGAATATCTGAGTCACCACAGAAAATTTTGGAAAGTAGCTGGAGTTGATAACCTGACCTGAAAACGTTTTAACCTTCAAATAAGTTTTGGGGCACCAAGCCTTCTATGCTGTGAAAGTGAGCAAGGAGTTTGAGGTATTCATCACCAAACGAGGCCAGAGCTTTGTGGGAGGCACAAAGACACAGTTAGGCTTTGAAAAGAGAGTAGGAGCTGGCTTCTGTCTAAGGCAGAAAGCTGCATCTATCAAAAGGGTATGAGAGCAAGAAGCTGCCATCTACCAATGACTAAAAAGACTGAGCCAAGAACCTGGCCTCGAAGAAGCGAAGAGTCTAACTTACACCTGGTTTTGACAATTAACTACAAAATCAATTTAGATTAATGGAATAATTTAGAGAGAAATGGGTCAAAGGTGAGAGTAAGACTTCCAAGTCCTAGAACAATTCAGAGTAAAGATGGTAACTAAATGTCAGCACACTCTACAGGGGATATTTACTGAGAAGAAGGTGGGGAGCAGCAGGTAGGAAAATGCGTCTGTATTCGTCAGGACAATTTCAGTTTTAAACCAAAGAAACTAAACTTACCCTACCTTAGGAAAAAATATATCTATTGGCCATATAACTGAAAACTCCAAGAATAAATCTAGTTTCAATTAGGGCTAGATAGAGGTGATCAGAGGTTGCCAGAGAGCTTTCTCTTCAACTCAATTCTGCTTTCCTCTGTATGGGCTTCCTCCTCAGGTAGACAACTTCTGTAATAATAAGGTGGCCACCATAAGCTGCAGGCCTACAAGGTCCTAAAAGGTCTTAGTCCCCCCAAAAAAGAAAGCCTGTTTCCTGATAGCTTTGACAAAAGTTGGGGTCTGACCTGCCTTCCATCATGTGACCATCCCTAAGCCAACCACTGTGGCCTGATGGCACAGGTCTTGATGGAGTAATTGCATGTCATTCCTGGCCCTATTTTAGGTAGAGTAGGGATTGAAATCAAGCCCACTCAAACACAGGGACAGAGCATAGGTGGGAGGGATAGTTTCCTGTAAGAAGATGCTGGGCAGGAAAAAAAAATGAAAATAGAAATAATGTATCAAAGCCTGAACAGGATTTGCAGTACAGGTACAGGTTGAAATGCACTGCAGCCTGGAGCCAGAGGCACACATGTGGGGTATCCGGGGGCGGGGAGTCACACTTCAAGCAGTTAAGCATTTGTTGAATATTTACTACCATATTTCATTATTGTAAGATGCACATTTTTCACATTTTACCAACTCAGATATCAGAATGTTTCTTACAATGAACGACATCCTATAATGGCTGCTGGCCAGAGGACAGCTGTGATATAGTTTTCAAAGTCTGCACAGAACTGGGTCATAATTCTTCATATTTTCATCTCTTCAAATGAGTTATATACATTGTTATATACATTGTTAATACTATATTTGTAGAGTTCAAATGCTGTTTAAAATATCTTCTGAAAGAACTATGATCCAGGACTGAAATGAAATATTGTATATGCAGAAAAGGAATCTGTGTGACAGGGCATCCATTTAATATTAATGAAGTACGCATTCATGGTTGGGAGAATGATCGCAATTCCGTATTTTTTTGCAAAGTAACACCAAGTGCTTTTTGACACTTAAGAAGGGATGACACCTGAGAAAGGATGATACCCACAAGTAGATGAAGCTGTATTACATTTTTTTACTGATATATATGAAAAGCATTGCCTTTCACATGCCAAATGTCCTTAAAGGTAGTAACACTGAATGATAAGCATGTATTTCTAAATAGTCCAAAATAACGCTTTCAATAAATTTCAGTTAAATTTATAATTAAAGTAATAATAAGTCACTTAAGTAAGTGGTAGCATTTGTTGGTAGTACATAAAATAATGTTATGTCTTAAAATCAATAGCAATGGATTTGATGAAATAAGGTTATGACAGGCACTGCGGCAGGTATCAAAAATGCAAGAGAGGGGCTTCCCTGGCGGCGCAGTGGTTGAGAGCCCGCCTGCCGATGCAGGGGACACGGGTTCGTGCCCCGGTCTGGGAAGATCCCACATGCCGCGGAGTGGCTAGGCCCATGAGCCATGGCTGCTGAGCCTGTGCATCCGGAGCCTGTGCTCCGCAACGGGAGAGGCCACAACAGTGAGAGGCCCGCATACAGCAAAAAAAAAAAAAAAAAAAAGTGCAAGAGAACTAATTCATGGTCCCTATATTTGAGATGTGCACTTTTAGTGGGGTGTGGTAGGAAGGGGTTATCAAGACAACCTTCACTAAGTCAGAAATTTCACCTCACATATCACACACCTTTTGTATTCTGACCCAACGTCCATTTCCAAAGTATTATATGAAAAACATTTATGGGAAGGCTTGCAGATTTTAAATTAATAAATGTACTGACTATAAAGTATTTAACTGCTTGGAAACTCCAATACTCCAAATACTTAAGCCAAAAACCAGAGAGACATCCTTGACTCCTCTCTGTCTCTCACATTCCACATCCAATCCATCAGAAAATCTTTAGCTTCAAAATATATCTAAAAAATCTGAGTACTCTGCTACTCTTTTAATCCTACCCACCATGATCTCTTACCTGGAGTACTGCAAGAGTCTTCGTACAGGTCTTCCTGTTTTCATCTTTCCTCATCGAAAGCAAAAGTGATTCTTTTAAGCATAATGTAGATTATGACACTCCTGTGTCACAAATTCTGAAATGGCCTACCATTTACCTCAGAATAACAGCCAAAGTCCCTGCAATGACCAACACCCTACATGACTAACCTTGTGTTACCTCCCTGATTTCTACTATTGTTCTCCCTTTTAGTTACTTCACTCTAACTTCCCGGCCTCCTTGCTGCTCTTTGAACACACCAGGCATGCTCCTGCTTCCAGCCTTTGCTCTTGCTCTTCCCTCTGCTAAATGTTCTTCTGCGAGATAACTGCTTGGCCAATTCTCTCACCTCCTTTCAGCCTTTGCTCAAATCTCATCTCATCAATGAGGCCCCTCATGATCATTCTAATGACTACTGCAACTGTCCCCTTTCCTCTGCTTTCCCAGGCCCCCTTACCCTGATCTAATTTCCCTTTTTACTATAGCATTTATCTGCTTCTAACACACTATATAATTTCCTTATTTGTTATGTTTATCTCTTAGTGTTTCATTCCCCACTTCTTCCATCTCACGAATCTAAGCTCCATGAGGACTGTCTATTTTTTCCTCTGTGTATGCTTATTTTTTAAAATTTATTTTTCTCATTAGTCATCCATTTTATACACATCAGTGTATGCATGTCAATCCCAATGTCCCAATTCATCACACCACAGCCCCCACCCCCCGCCGCTTCCCCCCCTTGGTATCCATACATTTGTTCTCTACTTCTGTGTCTCAATTTCTGCTCTGCAAAACGGTTCATCTGTACCATTTTCTAGGATCCACATATATGCATTAATACACGGTATTTGTTTTTCTCTTTCTGACTTACTTCACTCTGTGTGACAGTGTCTAGGTCCATCCACGTCTCTACAAATGACCCAATTTTCTTCCATTTTATGGCTGAGTAATATTCCATTGTATGTATGTACCACATCTTCTTTATCCATTCATCTGTAGATGGGCATTTAGGTTGCTTCCATGACCTGGCTATTGTAAACAGTGCTGCAATGAACATTGGGGTGCATGTGTCTTTTTGAATTATGGTTTTCTCTGGGCATATGCCCAGTAGTGGAATTGCTGGGTCATATGGCAATTCTATTTTTAGTTCTTTAAGAAACCTCCATACTGTTCTCCATAGTGGCTGTATCAATTTACATTCCCACAAACAGTGCAAGAGGGTTCCCTTTTCTCCACACCCACTCCAGCATTTGTTGTTTGTAGATTTTCTGATGATGCCCATTCTAACTGGTGTGAGGTGATAACCTCATTGTAGTTTTGATTTGCATTTCTCTAATAATTAGTGATGTTGAGCAGCTTCTCATGTGCTTCTTGGCCATCTGTTTGTCTTCTTTGGAGAAATGTCTATTTAGGTCCTCTGCCCATTTTTGGAAAGGGTTGTTTGTTTTTTTTAATACTGAGCTGCATGAGCTGTTTATGTATTTTGGAGATTAATCCTTTCTCCGTTGATTCATTTGCAAATATTCTCTCCCATTCTGAGGGTTGTCTTTTCGTCTTGTTTATAGTTTCCCTTGCTGTGCAAAAGCTTTTAAGTTTCATTAGGTCCCATTTGTTTATTCTTGTTTTTATTACCATTACTCTAGGAGGTGGATCAAAAAAGATCTTGGGAGACATAGATAGAGAAGATGGCAGAAGAGTAAGACGCGGAGATCACCTTCCTCTCCACAGATACACCAGAAATACATCTACGCGTGGAACAACTCCTACAGAACACCTACTGAACGCTGGCAGAAGACCTCAGACCTCCCAAAAGGCAAGGAACCCCCCACGTACCTGGTTAGGGCAAAAGAAAAAACTAAACAGAGACAAAAGGATAGGGACGGGTCCTGCACCAGCGGGAGAGAGCTGTGAAGGAGGAAAAGTGTCCACACACTAGGAAGCCCCTTCGCGGGTGGAGACTTCGGGAGGCGGAGTGGGGGAGCTTGGGAGCCGCGGAGGAGAGCACAGCAACAGGGGTGCGGAGGGCAAAGCGGACAGATTCCAGCGCAGAGGATCGGGCCGACCGGCACTCACCAGCCGAGAGCGGGCGGGACTGGGAGCTGAGGCTCCGGCTTTTGTCGGAGCGCCGGGAGAGGACTGAGGTTGGCGGCGTGAACACAGCCTGCAGGGCGTTGGTGCGCCGCGGCTGGCCGGGAGAGAGTCCGGGGAGGGGTCTGGACCTGCCGAAGAGGCAAGAGACTTTTACGTCCCTCTTTGTTTCCTGGTGCACGAGGAGAGGGGATTAAGAACGCTGCTTGAGAGAGCTCCAGGGACGGGCGCGAGCCGCGGCTAAGAGTGCGGAGCCCAGAGACGGACATGGGACGCTAAGGCCGCTGCTGCCGCCGCCAGGAGGCCTGTGTGCGAACACAGGTCACTAGCCACACGCCCTTCTGGGGAGCCTGTGCAGCCCGCCACTGCCAGGGTCCCGGGATCCAGGGACGGCTACCCGGGAGAGCGCACGACGCGCCTCAGGCTGCAGCGTCACGCCGGCCTCTGCCGCTGAAGGCCCGCCCCGCACTCCGTGACCCTCCCTACCCCCCGGCCTGGGTGAGCCAGAGCCTCCGAATCAGCGGCTCCTTTAACCTCGTCCTGTCTGAGCAAAGAACAGACGCCCTCCGGCGACCTACACGCACAGGCGGGGCCAAATCCAAAGCTGAGCCCCTGGGAACTGTCAGAACAAAGAAGAGAAAGGGAAATCTCTCCCAGCAGCCTCAGAAGCAGCGGATTAAAGCTCCACAATCAACTTGATATACCCTGCATCTGTGGAATACCTGAATAGACAACGAATCATCCCAACTTAAGGAGCCCTGTGGATGAAGGGCTCTTGGTGCTGCAGCCAGGACTCAGTGCTGTGCCTCTGAGGTGGGAGAGCCAACTTCAGGACACTGGTCCACAAGAGGCCTCCCAGCTGCACATAATATCAAACAGCAAAAATCTCCGAGAGATCTCCATCTCAACGCCAGCACCCAGCTTCACTCAACGACCAGCAAGCTACAGTGCTGGACATCCTATGCCAAACAACTAGCAAGACAGGAACACAACCCCACCCATTAGCAGAGAGGCTGCCCAAAATCATAGTAAGTCTACAGACACCCCAAAACACACCACCAGACGTGGACCTGCCCACCAGAGACAAGATCCAGCCTCATACACCAGAACACAGGCACTAGTACCCTCCACCAGGAAGCCTACACAACCCACTGAACCAACCTTAGCCACTGGGGACAGACACAAAAAACAACAGGAACTACGAACCTTCAGCCTGCAAAAAAGGAGACCCCAAACACAGTAAGATAAGCAAAATGAAAAGACAGAAAAACACACAGCAGATGAAGGAGCAAGATAAAAACCCACCAGACCTAACAAATGAAGAGGAAATAGGCAGTCTACCTGAAAAAGAATTCAGAATAATGATAGTAAGGTTGATCCGAAATCTTGGAGATAGAATGGACAAATTGCAAGAATCAGTTAACAAGGACCTAGAAGAACTAAAGATGAAGCAAGCAACGATGAACAACACAATAAATGAAATTAAAAGTACTCTAGATGGGATCAATAGCAGAATAACTGAGGCAGAAGAACGGATAAGTGACCTGGAAGATAAAATAGTGGAAATAACTACTGCAGAGCAGAATAAAGAAAAAAGAATGAAAAGAATTGAGGACAGTCTCAGAGACCTCTGGGACAACATTAAACGCACCAACATTCGAATTATAGGGGTTCCAGAAAAGAAGAGAAAAAGAAAGGGACTGAGAAAATATTTGAAGAGATTATAGTTGAAAACTTCCCTAATATGGGAAAAGAAATCATTAATCAAGTCCAGGAAGCACAGAGAGTCCCATACAGGATAAATCAAAGGAGAAATACGCCAAGACACATATTAATCAAACTGTCAAAAATTAAATACAAAGAAAACATATTAAAAGCAGCAAGGGAAAAACAACAAATAACACACAAGGGAATCCCCATAAGGTTAACAGCTGATCTTTCAGCAGAAACTCTGCAAGCCAGAAGGGACTGGCAGGACATATTGAAAGTGTTGAAGGAGAAAAACCTGCAACCAAGATTACTCTACCCAGCAAGGATCTCATTCAGATTTGATGGAGAAATTAAAACCTTTACAGACAAGCAAAAGCTGAGAGAGTTCAGCACCACCAAACCAGCTCTACAACAACTGCTAAAGGAACTTCTCTAGGCAAGAAACACAAAAGAAGGAAAGGACCTACAATAACGAACCCAAAACAATTAAGAAAATGGGAATAGGAACACACATATCGATAATTACCTTAAATGTAAATGGACTAAATGCTCCCACCAAAAGACACAGATTGGCTGAATGGATACAAAAACAAGACCCATATATTTGCTGTCTACAAGACACCCACTTCAGACCTAGAGACACATACAGACTGAAAGTAAGGGGATGGAAAAAGGTATTTCATGCAAATGGAAACCAAAAGAAAGCTGGAGTAGCAATTCTCATATCAGACAAAATAGACTTTAAAATAAGGACTATTAGAAGAGACAAAGAAGGACACTACATAATGATCAAGGGATCGATCCAAGAGGAAGATATAACAATTGTAAATATTTATGCACCCAACATAGGTGCACCTCAATACATAAGGCAAATACTGACAACCATAAAAGGGGAAATCGACAGTAACACATTCATAGTAGGGGACTTTAACACCCCACTTTCACCAATGGACAGATCATCCAAAATGAAAATAAATAAGGAAACACAAGCTTTAAATGATACATTAAACGAGATGGAGTTAATTGATATTTATAGGACATTCCATCCAAAAACAACAGAATACACATTTTTCTCAAGTGCTCATGGAACATTCTCCAGGATAGATCATATCTTGGGTCACAAATCAAGCCTTGGTAAATTTAAGAAAATTGAAATTGTATCAAGTATCTTTTCTGACCACAACGCCATGAGACTAGATATCAATTACAGGAAAAGATCTGTAAAAAATACAAACACATGGAGGCTAAACAATACACTACTTAATAATGAAGTGATCACTGAAGAAATCAAAGAGGAAATCAAAAAATACCTAGAAACAAATGACAATGGAGACACAACGATCCAAAACCTGTGGGATGCAGCAAAAGCAGTTCTAAGGGGGAAGTTTATAGCAATACAAGCCCACCTTAAGAAGCAGGAAACATCTCGAATAAACAACCTAACCTTGCACCTCAAGCAATTAGAGAAAGAAGAACAAAAAAACCCCAAAGCTAGCAGAAGGAAAGAAATCATAAAAATCAGATCAGAAATAAATGAAAAGGAAATGAAGGAAACAATAGCAAAGATCAATAAAACTAAAAGCTGGTTCTTTGAGAAGATAAACAAAATAGATAAACCACTAGCCAGACTCATCAAGAAAAAAAGGGAGAAGACTCAAATCAATAGAATTAGAAATGAAAAAGGAGAGGTAACAACTGACACTGCAGAAATAAAAGAGATCATGAGAGATTACTACAAGCAACTCTATGCCAATAAAATGGACAATCTGGAAGAAATGGACAAATTCTTAGAAATGCACAACCTGCCAAGACTGAATCAGGAAGAAATAGAAAATATGAACAGACCAATCACAAGCACTGAAATTGAAACTGTGATTAAAAATCTTCCAACAAAGAAAAGCCCAGGACCAGATGGCTTCACAGGCGAATTCTATCAAACATTTAGAGAAGAGCTAACACCTATCCTTCTCAAACTCTTCCAAAATATAGCAGAGAGAGGAACACTCCCAAACTCCTTCTACGAGGCCACCATCACCTTGATACCAAAACCAGACAAGGATGTCACAAAGAAAGAAAACTACAGGCCAATATCACTGATGAACATAGATGCAAAAATCCTCAACAAAATACTAGCAAATAGAATCCAACAGCACATTAAAAGGATCATACACCATGATCAAGTGGGGTTTATTCCAGGAATGCAAGGATTCTTCAATATACGCAAATCTATCAATGTGATAAACCATATTAACAAACTGAAGGAGAAAAACCATGTGATCATCTCAATAGATGCAGAGAAAGCTTTTGACAAAATTCAACACCCATTTATGATAAAAACCCTGCAGAAAGTAGGCATAGAGGGAACTTTCCTCAACATAATAAAGGCCATATATGACAAGCCCACAGCAAACATCATCCTCAATGGTGAAAAACTGAAAGCATTTCCACTAAGAACAGGAACAAGACAAGGTTGCCCACTCTCACCACTATTATTCAACATTGTTTTGGAAGTTTTAGCCACAGCAATCAGAGAAGAAAAGGAAATAAAAGGAATCCAAATTGGAAAAGAAGAAGTAAAGCTGTCACTGTTTGCAGATGACATGATCCTATACATAGAGAACCCTAAAGATGCTACCAGAAAACTACTAGAGCTAATCAATGAATTTGGTAAAGTGGCAGGATACAAAATTAATGCACAGAAATCTCTGGCATTCCTATATACTAATGATGAAAAATCTGAAAGTGAAATCAAGAAAACACTCCCATTTACCATTGCAACAAAAAGAATAAAATATCTAGGAATAAACCTACCTAAGGAGACAAAAGATCTGTATGCAGAAAATTATAAGACACTGATGAAAGAAATTAAAGATGATACAAATAGATGGAGAGATATACCATGTTCTTGGATTGGAAGAATCAACATTGTGAAAATGACTCTACTACCGAAAGCAATCTATAGATTCAATGCAATCCCTATCAAACTACCACGGGCATTTTTCACAGAACTAGAACAAAAAATTTTGCAATTTGTATGGAAACACAAAAGACCCCGAATAGCCAAAGCAATCTTGAGAACGAAAGAAGGAACTGGAGGAATCAGGCTCCCAGACTTCAGACTATACTACAAAGCTACAGTTATCAAAACGGTATGGTACTGGCACAAAAACAGAAAGATAGATCAATGGAACAGGATAGAAAGCCCAGAGATAAACCCACGCACATATGGTCACCTTATCTTTGACAAAGGAGGCAGAAATGTACCGTGGAGAAAGGACAGCCTATTCAATAAGTGGTGCTGGGAAAACTGGACAGCTACATGTAAAAGTATGAAGTTAGATCACTCCCTAACACCATACACAAAAATAAGCTCAAAATGGATTAAAGACCTAAATGTAAGGCCAGAAACTATCAAACTCTTAGAGGAAAACATAGACAGAAAACTCTATGACATAAATCACAGCAAGATTCTTTCTGACCCACCTCCTAGAGTAATGGAAATAAAAACAAGAGTAAACAAATGGGACCTAATGAAACTTAAAAGCTTTTGCGCAGCAAAGGAAACCATAAAGAAGACCAAAAGACAACCCTCAGAATGGGAGAAAATATTTGCAAATGAAGCAACTGACAAAGCATTGATCTCCAAAATTTATAAGCAGCTCATGCAGCTTAATAACAAAAAAACAAACAACCCAATCCAAAAATGGGCAGAAGACCTAAATAGACATTTCTCCAAAGAAGATATACAGAGTGCCAACAAACACATGAGAGAAATCTCAACATCACTAATCATGAGAGAAATGCAAATCAAAACTACAATGAGATATCATCTCACACCAGTCAGAATGGCTATCATCAAAAAATCTAGAAACAATAAATGCTGGAGAGGGTGTGGAGAAAAGGGAACCCTCTTACACTGTTGGTGGGAATGTAAATTGATACAGCCACTGTGGAGAACAGTATGGAGGTTCCTTAAAAAGCTACAAATAGAACTACCATATGACCCAGCAATCCCACTACTGGGCATATACCCTGAGAAAACCATAATTCAAAAAGAGTCATGTACCAAAATGCTCATTGCAGCTCTATTTACAATAGCCCAGAGATGGAAACAACCTAAGTGTCCATCATCGGATGAATGGATAAAGAAGATGTGGCACATATATACAATGGAATATTACTCAGCCATAAAAAGAGACGAAATTGAGCTATTTGTAATGAGGTGGATAGACCTAGAGTCTGTCATACAGAGTGAAGTAAGTCAGAAAGAGAGAGACAAATACCATATGCTAACACATATATATGGAATTTAAAAAAAAAATGTCATGAAAAACCTAGGGGTGAAACAGCAATAAAGACACAGACTTACTAGAGAATGGACTTGAGGCTATGGGGAGGGGGAAGTGTAAACGGTGACAAAGCGATAAAGAGGCATGGACATATATACACTACCAAACGTAAGGTAGATAGCTAGTGGGAAGCAGCCGCATAGCACAGGGAGATCAGCTCGGTGCTTTGTGACCGCCTGGAGGGGTGGGATAGGGAGGGTGGGAGGGAGGGAGACGCAAGCGGGAAGAGATATGGGAATATATGTATATATATAACTGATTCATTTTGTTGTGAAGCTGAAACTAACATACCATTGTAAAGCAGTTATACTCCAATAAAGATGTTTAAAAAAAAAAAATTTAAATGAAAAAAAAAAAAAAAAAAAGATCTTGATGTGAGTTATGTCAAAGAGTGTTCTTCCTATGTTTTCCTCTAAGAGTTTTATAGTGCCCAGTCTTACATTTAGATCTCTAAACCATTTTGAGTTTATATTTGTGTATGGCATTAGGGAGTGTTCTAATTTCATTCTTTCACATGTAGCTGTCCAGTTTTCCCAGCACCACTTAATGAAGAGACTGTCTTTTCTCCATTGTATATCCTTACCTCCTTTGTCATAGATTAGTTGACCATAGGTGTGTGGGTTTATCTCTGGGCTTTCTGTCCTGTTCCATTGATCTATATTTCTGTTTTTGTGCCAGTATCATATTGTCTTGATTACTGTAGCTTTGTAGTATAGTCTGAAGTCAGGGAGTCTGATTCCTCCAGCTCCATTTTTTTCCCTCAAGACTGCTTTGACTATTCAGGGTCTTTTGTGTCTCCATACAAATTTTAAGATTTTTTGCCTAGTTCTGTAAAAAAAAAAAAAAAATGCCATTGGTAATTTGATAGGGATTGCACTGAATCTGTAGATTGCTTTGGGTAGTATAGTCATTTTCAAAATATTGATTCTTTCAATCCAAGAACATGGTATATCTCTCCATCTGTTGGTAATATCTTTAATTTCTTTCTTCAGTGCCTTATACTTTTCTGCATACAGGTCTTTTTTCTCCCTAGGTTTATTCTTAGGTATTTTATTCTTTTTGTTGCAATGGTAAATGGGTGTGTTTCCTTAATTTCTCTTTCAGATTTTCCATCATTAGTGTATAGGAATGCAAGAGATTTCTGTGCACTAATTTTGTATCCTGCAACTTTACCAAATTCATTGATTAGCTCTAGTAGTTTTCTGGTGGCATCTTTAGGATTCTCTATGTATAGTATCATGTCATCTGCAAACAGTGACAGTTTTACTTCTTCTTTTCCAATTTCTTTTTCTTCTCTGATTGCCATGGCTAGGACTTCGAAAACTATGTTGAATAATAGTGGTGAGAGTGGACATCCTTGTCTTGTCCCTGATCCTAGAGGAAATGCTTTCAGTTTTTCACCATTGAGAATGATGTTTGTTGTGGGTTTGTCGTATATGGCCTTTATTATGTTGAAGTAGGTTCCCTCTATGCCCACTTTCTGGAGAGTTTTTATTATAAATGGGTGTTGAATTTTGTCAAAAGCTTTTTCTGCATCTATTGAGATGATCATATGGTTTTTATTCTTCAATCTGTTAATATGGTTTATCACATTGGTTGATTTATGTATATTGAAGAATCCTTGCATCCCTGGGATAAATCCCACTTGATCATAGTGTATGATCCTTTTAATGTGTTGTTGGATTCTGTTTGCTAGTATTTTCTTGAGGATTTTTGCATCTATAATCATCAATGACATTGGTCTGTAATTTTCTTTTTTTGTAGTATCTTTGGTTTTGGTATCAGGGTGATGGTGGCCTCATAGAATGAGTTTGAGAGTGTTCCTTCCTCCACAATATTTTGGAAGAGTTTGAGAAGGTTAGTGGTTAGCTCTTCTCTAAATGTTTTATAGAATTCACCTGTGAAGCCATCTGGTCCTGAACTTTTGTTTGTTGGAAGATTTTAATTACAGTTTCAATTTCATTACTTGTGATTGTGATTGGTCTGTCATATTTTCTGTTTCTTCCTGGTTCAGTCTTGGAAGGTTATGCCTTTCTAAGAATTTGTCCATTTCTTCCAGGTTGTCCATTTTATTGGCATAGAGTTGTTT
>NW_020837946.1:49596876-49608119 GCF_003676395.1 Aethalodelphis obliquidens
CTACAAATAGAACTACCATATGACCCAGCAATCCCACTACTGGGCATATACCCTGAGAAAACCATAATTCAAAAAGAGTCATGTACCAAAATGCTCATTGCAGCTCTATTTACAATAGCCCAGAGATGGAAACAACCTAAGTGTCCATCATCGGATGAATGGATAAAGAAGATGTGGCACATATATACAATGGAATATTACTCAGCCATAAAAAGAGACGAAATTGAGCTATTTGTAATGAGGTGGATAGACCTAGAGTCTGTCATACAGAGTGAAGTAAGTCAGAAAGAGAGAGACAAATACCGTATGCTAACACATATATATGGAATTTAAGAAAAAAAAATGTCATGAAAAACCTAGGGGTGAAACAGGAATAAAGACACAGACTTACTAGAGAATGGACTTGAGGCTATGGGGAGGGGGAAGTGTAAACGGTGACAAAGCGATAAAGAGGCATGGACATATATACACTACCAAACGTAAGGTAGATAGCTAGTGGGAAGCAGCCGCATAGCACAGGGAGATCAGCTCGGTGCTTTGTGACCACCTGGAGGGGTGGGATAGGGAGGATGGGAGGGAGGGAGACGCAAGCGGGAAGAGATATGGGAATATATGTATATATATAACTGATTCATTTTGTTGTGAAGCTGAAACTAACATACCATTGTAAAGCAGTTATACTCCAATAAAGATGTTAAAAAAAAAAATTTAAATGAAAAAAAAAAAAAAAAAAGATCTTGATGTGAGTTATGTCAAAGAGTGTTCTTCCTATGTTTTCCTCTAAGAGTTTTATAGTGCCCAGTCTTACATTTAGATCTCTAAACCATTTTGAGTTTATATTTGTGTATGGCATTAGGGAGTGTTCTAATTTCATTCTTTCACATGTAGCTGTCCAGTTTTCCCAGCACCACTTAATGAAGAGACTGTCTTTTCTCCATTGTATATCCTTACCTCCTTTGTCATAGATTAGTTGACCATAGGTGTGTGGGTTTATCTCTGGGCTTTCTGTCCTGTTCCATTGATCTATATTTCTGTTTTTGTGCCAGTATCATATTGTCTTGATTACTGTAGCTTTGTAGTATAGTCTGAAGTCAGGGAGTCTGATTCCTCCAGCTCCATTTTTTTCCCTCAAGACTGCTTTGACTATTCAGGGTCTTTTGTGTCTCCATACAAATTTTAAGATTTTTTGCCTAGTTCTGTAAAAAAAAAAAAAAAATGCCATTGGTAATTTGATAGGGATTGCACTGAATCTGTAGATTGCTTTGGGTAGTATAGTCATTTTCAAAATATTGATTCTTTCAATCCAAGAACATGGTATATCTCTCCATCTGTTGGTAATATCTTTAATTTCTTTCTTCAGTGCCTTATACTTTTCTGCATACAGGTCTTTTTTCTCCCTAGGTTTATTCTTAGGTATTTTATTCTTTTTGTTGCAATGGTAAATGGGTGTGTTTCCTTAATTTCTCTTTCAGATTTTCCATCATTAGTGTATAGGAATGCAAGAGATTTCTGTGCACTAATTTTGTATCCTGCAACTTTACCAAATTCATTGATTAGCTCTAGTAGTTTTCTGGTGGCATCTTTAGGATTCTCTATGTATAGTATCATGTCATCTGCAAACAGTGACAGTTTTACTTCTTCTTTTCCAATTTCTTTTTCTTCTCTGATTGCCATGGCTAGGACTTCGAAAACTATGTTGAATAATAGTGGTGAGAGTGGACATCCTTGTCTTGTCCCTGATCCTAGAGGAAATGCTTTCAGTTTTTCACCATTGAGAATGATGTTTGTTGTGGGTTTGTCGTATATGGCCTTTATTATGTTGAAGTAGGTTCCCTCTATGCCCACTTTCTGGAGAGTTTTTATTATAAATGGGTGTTGAATTTTGTCAAAAGCTTTTTCTGCATCTATTGAGATGATCATATGGTTTTTATTCTTCAATCTGTTAATATGGTTTATCACATTGGTTGATTTATGTATATTGAAGAATCCTTGCATCCCTGGGATAAATCCCACTTGATCATAGTGTATGATCCTTTTAATGTGTTGTTGGATTCTGTTTGCTAGTATTTTCTTGAGGATTTTTGCATCTATAATCATCAATGACATTGGTCTGTAATTTTCTTTTTTTGTAGTATCTTTGGTTTTGGTATCAGGGTGATGGTGGCCTCATAGAATGAGTTTGAGAGTGTTCCTTCCTCCACAATATTTTGGAAGAGTTTGAGAAGGTTAGTGGTTAGCTCTTCTCTAAATGTTTTATAGAATTCACCTGTGAAGCCATCTGGTCCTGAACTTTTGTTTGTTGGAAGATTTTAATTACAGTTTCAATTTCATTACTTGTGATTGTGATTGGTCTGTCATATTTTCTGTTTCTTCCTGGTTCAGTCTTGGAAGGTTATGCCTTTCTAAGAATTTGTCCATTTCTTCCAGGTTGTCCATTTTATTGGCATAGAGTTGTTTGTAGTAGTCTCTTAGGATGATTTGTATTTCTGCGGTGTCTGTTATAACTTCTCCTTTTTCATTTCTAATTTTATTTATTTGAGTCCTCTCCCTCTTTTTCTTGATGAGTCTGGCTAATGGTTTATCAATTTTGTTTATCTTTTCAAAGAACCAGTTTTTAGTTTTATTGATATTTGCTATTGTTTTCTTTGCTTCTATTTAATTTATTTTTGCTCTGATCTTTATGATTTCTTTCCTTCTGCTAACTTTGGGTTTTGTTTGTTCTTCTTTCTCTAGTTCCTTTAGGTGTAACGTTAGATTGTTTATTTGAGATTTTTCTTGTTTCTTGAGGTAGGCTTGTATAGCTATAAACTTCCCTCTTAGAACTGCTTTTGCTGCATCCAATATGTTTCAGATCGTCATGTTTTCATTGACATTTGTCTCTAGGTGTTTTTTTATTTCCTCTTTGATTTCTTCAGTGATCTCTTGGTTATTTAGTAATGTACTGTTTAGCCTCCATGTGTTTGTGTTTTTTACATTTTTTTCCCAATAATTGATTTCTAATCTCAAAGCATTGTGGTCAGAAACAATGCTTGATATGATTTCAATTTTCTTAAATTTACTGAGGCTTGATTTGTGACCCAAGATATGATCTATCCTGGAGAATGATCCATGTGCAATTGAGAAGAAAGTGTAATCTGCTGGTTTGGGATGGAATGTCCTATAAATATCAATTAAATCTATCTGGTCTCTTGTATCATTTAAGGCTTGTGTTTCCTTATTAATTTTCTGTTTGGATGATCTGTCTACTGGTGTAGGTGAGGTGTTAAGGTCCCCCAATATTATTGTGTTACTGTCGATTTCCTCTTTTAGAACTGTTAGCAGTTGCCTTATATATTGAGCTGCTCCTATCTTGGGTGCATATATATTTATAATTGTTATATCTTCTTCTTGGATTGATCCCTTGATCATTATGTAGTGTCCTTCCTTGTCTCTCACAACAGTCTTTATGTTAAAGTCTATTTTATCAGATATGAGTATTATTACTCCAGCTTTCTTTTGATTTCCATTTGCATAGAATATCTTTTTCCATCCCCTCACTTCCAGTCTGTATGTGTCCGTAGGTCTGAAGTGGGTCTTGTTGACAGCATGTAGATGGTTCTTGTTTTTGTATCTATTCAGCAAGCCTGTGTCTTTTGGTTGGAGCATTTAATCCATTCACGTTTAAGGTAATTATCGATATGTATGTTCCTATTACCATTTTCTTAATTATTTTGGGTTTGTTTTTGTATGTCCTTTTCTTCTCTTGTGTTTCCCACTTAGAGAAGTTCCTTTAGCATTTGCTGTAGAGCTGGTTTGGTGGTGCTGAATTCTCTTAGCTTTTGCTTGTCTGTGAAGCTTTCGATTTCTCCATTGAATCTGGATGAGATCCTTGCCAGGTAGAGTAATCTTGGTTCTACGTTCTTCCCTTTCATCATTTTAAGTATATCATGCCACTCCCTTCTGGCTTGTAGAGTTTCTGCTGAGAAATCAGCTATTAACCTTATGGGAGTTCCCTTGTTTGTTATTTGTCGTTTTTCCCTTGCTGCTTTCAATAATTTTTCTTTGCCTTTAATTTTTGCTAATTTGATTACTATGTGTCTCGGCCTGTTTCTCCTTGGGTTTATCCTGTATGGGACTCACTGCACTTCCTGGACTTGGGTGGCTATTTCCTTTCCCATGTTAGGGAAGTTTTTGACTATAATCTCTTCAAATATTTTCTCAGGTCCTTTCTCTCTCTCTTCTCCTTCTGGGACCCCTACAATGTGAATGTTGCTGCATTTAATGTTGTCCCAGAGGTCTCTTAGGCTGTCTTCAATTTCTTTTCATTCTTTTTTCTTTATTCTGTTCTGCAGCAGTGAATTCCACCATTCTGTCTTGCAGGTCATTTATCCGTTCTTCTGCCTCAGTTTTCTGCTATTGATTCCTTCTAGTGTATTTTTCATTTCAGTTATTGTATTGTTCATCTCAGTTTGTTTGTTCTTTAATTCTTCTTGATCTTTGTTAAACATTTCTTGCATCTTCTCAAACTTTGCCTCCATTCTTTTTCTGAGGTCCTGGATCATCTTCACTATCATTATTCTGAGTTCTTTTTCTGGAAGATTGCCTATCTCCATTTCATTTAGTTGTTTTTCTGGGGTTTTATCTTTTTCCTTCATCTGGTACATAGCCCTCTGCCTTTTCATCTTGTCTATCTTTCTGTGAATGTGGTTTTTGTTCCACAGGCTACAGGACTGTAATTCTTCTTCCTTCTGCTGTCTGCCGTCTTGTGGATGAAGCTATCTAAGAGGCTTGTGGAACTTTCCTGCTGGGAGGGACTGGTGGTGGGTCAGAACTATCTTTTTTGTTCACTGTTGCATTCTAGCACTTAGAGCAATGATGGGCAAATAAGTAGGTGCTCCATAAACATTTGCTGAATTAATAAATGGGTGATTTTTACTAGTCCAAATATGTATATGAGTATAAATTTATGTATATAAAACCACTTGGGATGGGCAGAGAGGACATAAGCAAAAAATCCTCTAAAATCAAAAAGTAAATTATGTCCTGACGGAGCAACCAAAGGAAAATTATCTATAGAAGCTATAGTACTAAGAGTCCAGAAAACAGAGATGGGAGGAGAGACAGGGAAAACAGAAAAGAGGATCACTACCTTGGGTGAAGTGCAGGTCTGCTAAGATTAATAGTTCAAGCTTCTGGCATTAATGCCTCCAGACTATACTCAATTGAATAGATAAAAGCTTCCAAGTTTCTCCAAAAAGGAGCAAACTCAGGGACATCTTCCATTCCTCCACACCTACCCCTAACCCCTGCCAGGAGCTACAAGGAATGTCCCAGCAGAATACTCATCTTCGAAATAGAACCCGGATCTGTGTACCCAAAGCTGAAACCTCTAACTTCTGTCAAAATGAAGCCCACAGATTGCCTGTGGACACACAGCCTGCAGCAAGCCAGCAGCAATCCAATCATATATTCTACTTTTTCTTCTTTCCCCCTTATGTTCTATATGCCAAAAAGGTGAAAGGAGAAGAGACAGTAATAAAGCTAATTGGAGAACCATTAAACTGTTTTTTACTCTCAGCTCTATCTATATCTGTCTTTAGGGTAAAACTCCTCTATGGAAATAAAGGTTTTGAAATAATATTCAAAATCCAGAAGGAGGGGGAAGATGGCGGAAGAGTAAGACACGGAGATCACCTTCCTCCCCACAGATACATCAGAAATACATCTAAACGTGTAACAACTCCTACAGAACACCTACTAAATGCTGGCAGAAGACCTAAGACCTCCCAAAAAGCAAGAAACTCCCCACGTACCTGGGTAGGGCAAAAGAAGAAAGAATAAACAGAGACAAAAGAACAGGGATGGGATGTGCACCAGTGGGAGGGAGCCGTGAAAGAGGAAAGGTTTCCACACACTAGAAGCCCCTTTGAGGGCAGAGACTGCGGGTGGCTGAGCAGGGGAGCTTCGGGACCACGGAGGAGAGTGCAGCCACACGGGTGCGGAGTGCAAAGCAGAGAGATGCCCACACAGATGATGGGTGCCGAGCGGCACTCACCAGCCCGAGAGGCTTGTCTGCTCACCCACCAGGGTGGGTGGGGCTGGGAGCTGAGGCTCGGGCCTCGGTCGGAGCACAGGGAGAGGACTGGAAGCGGGAACACAGCCTGAAGGGGTTAGTGCACCACGGCTAGCCAGGAGGGAGTCCAGGGAAACGTGTGGACCTGCCGAAGAGGCAAGAGACTTTTTCTTCCCTCTTTGTTCCTGGTGTGCAAGGAGAGGGTATTAACAGCGCTGCTTAAAGGAGCTCCAGAAACGGGCATGAGCCATGGCCGTTGCTAACAGCATGGACCCCAGAGACGGGCATGAGACGCTAAGGCTGCTGCTGCCGCCACCAAGAAGCCTGTGTGAGAGCACAGGACACGCTCCACACCTCCCTTCTGGGGAGCCTGTGCAACCTGCCACTGCCAGGGTCCTGGGATCCAGGGACAACTTCCCCGGAAGAACGTACGGCGTGCCTCAGGCTGGTGCAACGTCACACCAGCCTCTGCGGCCATAGGCTCGCCCCGCACTCCGTACCTCACCCATTAGCAGAGAGGCTGCCTAAAATCATAATAAGTCTACGGACATACCAAAGCACACCACCAGACGTGGACCTGCCCACCAAAAAGAGAAGATCCAGCTTCATCCACCAGAACACAGGCTCTAGTCCCCTCCACCAGGAAGCCTACACAACCCACTGAACCAACTTTAGCCACTGGGGACAGACACCAAAAACAACGGGAACTACGAACCTGCAGCCAGCAAAAACGAGACCCCAAACACAGTAAGATAAGCAAAATGAGAACACAGAAAATCACACAGCAGATGAAGGAGCAAGATAAAAATCCACCAGGCCTAACAAATGAAGAGGAAATAGGCAGTCTACCTGAAAAAGAATTCAGAATAATGATAGTAAAGATGATCCAAAATCTTTGAAGTAGAATAGACAAATGCAAGAAACATTTAACAAGGACCTAGAAGAACTAAAGATAAAACAAGCAACAATGAACAACACAATAAATGAAATTAAAATTACTCTAGAAGGGATCAATAGCAGAATAACTGAGGCAGAAGAACGGATAAGTGACCTGGAAGATAGAGTAGTGGAAATAACTACTGCAGAGCAGAATAAAGAAAAAACAATGAAAAGAACTGAGGACAGTCTCAGAGACCTCTGGGACAACATTAAACACACCAACATTCGAATTATAGAGGTCCCAGAAGAAGAAGAGAAAAAGAAAGGGACTGAGAAAATATTTGAAGAGATTAGAGTTGAAAACTTCCCTATATGGGAAAGGAAATAGTTAATCAAGTCCAGGAAGCACAGAGAGTCCCACACAGGATAAATTCAAGGAGAAACACACCAACACACATATTAATCAAACTGTCAAAAATTAAATACAAAGAAAACATATTAAAAGCAGCAAGGGAAAAACAACAAATAATACACAAGGGAATACCCATAAGGTTAACAGCTGATCTTTCAGCAGAAACTCTGCAAGCCAGAAGGGACTGGCAGGCCATATTTAAAGTGACAGAGGAGAAAAAACCTACAACCAAGATTACTCTACCCAGCAAGGTTCTCATTCAGATTTGATGGAGAAATTAAAACATTTACAGACAAGCAAAAGCTGAGAGAGTTCAGCACCACCAAACCAGCTTTACAACAACTGCTAAAGGATCTTCTCTAGGCAAGAAACACAAGAGAAGGAAACGACCTATAATAACAAACCCCAAAAAATTAAGAAAATGGGAATAGGAACATACATATTGATAATTACCTTAAATGTAAATGGATTAAATGCTCCAACCAAAAGACACAGACTGGCTGAATGGATACAAAAACAAGACCCATATATATGCTGTCTACAAAAGACCCACTACAGACCTAGAGACACATGTAGACTGAACGTGAGGGGATGGAAAAAGATATTCCATGCAAATGGAAACCAAAAGAAAGCTGGAGTAGCAATTCTCCTATCAGACAAAATAGACTTTAAAATAAAGACTATTAGAAGAGACAAAGAAGGACACTACATAATGATCAAGGAATCGATCCAAGAAGAAGATATAACAACTGTAAATATTTATGCACCCAACATAGGAGCACCGCAATACATAAGGCAAATGCTAACAGCCATAAAAGGGGAAATCGAAAGTAACACATTCATAGTAGGGGACTTTAACACCCCACTTTCACCAATGGACTGATCATCCAAAATGAAAATAAATACGGAAACACAAGCTTTAAATGATACATTAAACAGGATGGACTTAATTGATATTTATAGGACATTCCATGCAAAAACAACAGAATACACATTTTTCTCAAGTGCTCATGGAGCATTCTCCAGGATAGATCATATCTTGAGTCACAAATCAAGCCTTGGTAAATTTAAGAAAATTGAAATCGTATCAAGTATCTTTTCCGACCACAAGGCTATGAGACTAGATATCAATTACAGGAAAAGATCTGTAAAAAATACAAACACATGGAGGCTAAACAATACACTATTTAATAACGAAGTGATCACTGAAGAAATCAAAGAGGAAATCAAAAAATACCTAGAAACAAATGACAATGGAGACACGACGACCCAAAACCTATGGGATGCAGCAAAAGCAGTTCTAAGAGGGAAGTTTACAGCAGTATAATCCTACCTTAAAAAACAGGAAACATCTCGAATAAACAACGTAACCTTGCACGTAAAGCAATCAGAGAAAGAAGAACACAAAAACCCCAAAGTTAGCGGTAGGAAAGAAATCATAAAGATCAGATCAGAAATAAATGAAAAAGAAATGAAGGAAACAATAGCAAAGATCAATAAAACTAAAAGCTGGTTCTTTGAGAAGATAAACAAAATTGATAAACCATTAGCCAGACTCATCAAGAAAAAAAAGGGAGAAGACTCAAATCAATAGAATTAGAAATGAAAAAGGAGAACTAACAACTGTCACTGCAGAAATATAAAAGATCATGAGAGAGTACTACAAGCAACTCCATGCCAATAAAATGGACAACCTGGAAGAAATGGACAAATTTTTAGAAATGCACAGTCTGCCAAGACTGAACCAGGAAGAAATAGAAAATATGAACAGACCAATAACAAGCACTGAAATTGAAACTCCCTAACACCATACACAAAAATAAGCTCAAAATGGATTAAAGACCTAAATGTAAGGCCAGAAACTATCAAACTCTTAGAGGAAAACATAGGCAGAACACTCTATGACATAAATCACAGCAAGATCCTTTTTGACCCACCTCCTAGAGAAATGGAAATAAAAACAAAAATAAACAAATGGGACCTATGAAACTTCAAACCTTTTGCACAGCAAAGGAAACCCTAAACAAGACCAAATGACAACCCTCAGAATGGGAGAAAATATTTGCAAATGAAGCAATTGAGAAAGGATTAATCTCCAAAATTTGCAAGCAGCTCATGCAGCTCAATAACAAAAAAACAAACAACCCAATCCAAAAATTGGCAGAAGACCTAAATAGACATTTCTCCAAAGAAGATATACAGACTGCCAACAAACACATGAAAGAATGCTCAACATCATTAATCATTAGAGAAATGCAAATCAAAACTACAATGAGATATCATCTCACACCAGTCAGAATAGCCATCATCAAAAAATCTAGAAACAATAAATGCTGGATAGGGTGTGGAGAAAAGGGAACACTCTTGCACTGCTGGTGGGAATGTGAATTGGTACAGCCACTATGGAGAACTGTATGGAGGTTCCTTAAAAAAACTAAAAATAGAACTATCATATGACCCAGCAATCCCACTACTGGGCATATACCCTGAGAAAACCATAATTCAAAGAGTCATGTACCAAAATGTTCATTGCAGCTCTATTTACAATAGCCAGGAGATGGAAACAACCTAAGTGTCCATCATCGGATGAATGGATAAAGAAGACGTGGCACATATATACAATGGAATATTACTCAGCCATAAAAAGAAACGAAATTGAGCTATTTGTAATGAGGTGGATGGACCTAGAGTCTGTCATACAGAGTGAAGTTAAGTCAGAAAGAGAAAGACAAATACCATATGCTAACACGTATATATGGAATTTAAGAAAAAAAATGTCATGAAGAACCTCGGGGTAAGACAGGATTAAACACACAGACCTACTAGAGAATGGACTTGAGGATATGGGGAGGGGGAAGGGTAAGCTTTGACAAAGTTAGAGAGTGGCATGGACATATATACACTACCAAACGTAAAATAGATAGCTAGTGGGAAGCAGCCACATAGCACAGAGAGATCAGCTTGGTGCTTTGTGACCACCTAGAGGGATGGGATAGGGAGAGTGAGAGGGAGGGAGACGCAAGAGCGAAGAGATATGGAAACATATGTGTATGTATAACTGATTCACTTTATTATAAAGCAGAAACTAACACACCATTGTAAAGCAATTATACTCCAATAAAGATGTAAAAAAAAAAATCCAATAAAAGTATATGTCATGGAAAGCTGACTACCTGAAGGTGCAAACTACTTTACCTCCAGAATCACAAATTCTGTTTCTGACACAGGCATCTTATTTTTCACTTTTCTCTCTTCTCTCTTAAATTGGACAGTCCCCCTAGAATACAACACTCTTCCTCCTAACATTTGCCCCATCTCTACCAGCAGAAATCCCACCCATCCTTCAATGCCTAGCTCCAATTCCAAATCCCTTGGGAAGACTGCAGCATTTGGCTTGTTCCCTTCTTCTGACACGTCCCTTGTCCTTTTTCCTTTTCAAATGCATCATGTGTGCATTTGATACAATTTTCCATAACAGACTTGAGTCCTCCTTATCTCTGTATCCCAAAAGCACACTGAGCATAATAGCCCTGAACTGGAAGACTGTAGAGGCCACAACCATGAAGGAAGCACACTTGGAAATGCAAGAAAAAAGATAGTTCCAAGAAGATAAAAAGGATCTGAAGGATTTTCTAATGCCCTCATTTATATCACACAGACACCCTTCCATGTTTAGAACCTTGTAGATTTTTTCAAAAATTTAAAAAACGGGGCTTCCCTGGTGGCGCAGTGGTTGAGAGTCCGCCTGCCGATGCCGGGGACACGGGTTCGTGCCCCGGTCTGGGAGGATCTCACGTGCCGCGGAGTGGCTGGGCCCGTGAGCCATGGCCGCTGAGCCTGCACTCCGCAACGCGGAGAGGCCACAGCGGTGAGAGGCCCGCATACCGCAAAAAAAAAAAA